>NW_024745942.1:12500-26225 GCF_018991925.1 Homarus americanus
GGTGGTGGTGGTGGTGGTGGTGGTGAGGTTGGTGGTGGTGGTGGTGGTGGTGGTGGTGGTGGTGATGTGGTGGTGGTGGTGGTGGTGGTGGTGGTGGTGGTGGTGGTGGTGTGGTGTGGTGGTGGTGGTGGGGTGGTGGTAGTGGTGGTGAGGTGGTGGTGTGGGGTGGTAGTATTGGTAGTAGCAGTAGTAGTAGTAGTAGTAGTAGTAGCAGTAGTATCTAAATTACAGCCGATTCCAATGGTTTATCCTCAACATCACTAATAAAAACGTTGTGCATATTTCTCACTAGAACGAACACACACACACACACACACACACACACACACACACACACACACACACACACACACACCTACCTTTCAACAACTACTACCATCACGGAGCAGCGTCTTTGTCTTCACTTATTACACATAAACCTAAACTCTCACCAAAATACACCTGTCAGGATATTTGTTTCTTGATGTATGTATGTATGTATGTATGTATGTATGTATGTATGTATGTATGTATGTCTGTATGTATGTTAAAGTATCGTAACACATTATAACATCAATAAGCACACCAAGACAGCTTTTATTCCACACGTCTCAAGTGAATAATCTACACCAATTGTTCTAAAAAACGATAGTGAATAATAACTAGTCTCTGGCCTCATTAACCTCCAAATGAAATAATAATAATAATAATAATAACCCTAACCTCCTCACACGAGTATAACACTAATCAGTAAGGTCACTTTTGTTATTTCGATATAAAGTGACATTTTCATTGGTATAGTTTTGTCTTTATAAACTGTTTGTCTTCCTCGTCTTCCCTCTTCCTTATCTTACTTTTTCTTCGTCAGTCAGGAACTTTTCGCCTCTTCCCTGTTTTCTCTGTTAACAGTTTATCGTCGTCACTAGTATTACTCTCATTCTGGTTTTCTTTTATAACGTCCTAAGGCTTTATTTTTATTTTTCATTTTATTTTTATATTATTCACTTTGTCCTGTGTTCAATTAATTTATAACTTTTTTCGCATTTCATCCATCTGATCTTTACACTTTCGTTTGTATTCTTCTCACTATATTTCCACTGTTATTTATTTTATAAAGTATTCACCTTATTTACACTTTTTTTTTAAATTTAGTCCTACATACATTTTATTATTACACTTTATTACCTACCGCGATTGATATCTAAACTTCACTTACGTAGTGTATAAAAGAACAGCGTAGATATAACTGCTTCACATCCAGTATAATGCTACGACCTCGGAGGACACAGGTACAGTACAGTACAGTACCCGGTTTATAGGATTACTGAGGAGGAGAGACTAGGGCGGCGCTGGTTAAGTTTCTTCCTATATACTGTACAAGCATGCTCATTCGTGTTTTAATATAATAATAATAATAATAATAATAATAATAATAATAATAATAATAATAATAATAATAATAATAATAATAATAATAATAATAATGTGTCCTCAGTTGCTTTTTCTTGTGACTGTTGTTGTTGTTGGCAGTATTATCATTACAACTTTACCTGGCGGCGAATTTGTCAACAAAAGCACAGCCAGGCACCGTAAAACACGGCTAAAACATTCGCCCCGTCGCATCTGCACTCCCAAATCTCCGTATTCTGGCAAGCCAATTACGGTCTGTCGTGCACCGGAACGCTCGTGGATGCCCCCAACGACACCATAATGGGAGGACATCGCCCAATTTATGGCATGCGATCGTTCACCCAAACATTCTTTTTTAATGTTACGTTTATTTCAGCCGCTCGTATTCATTATTGTCCGGGCGTTTGCCTAATGCTGTACGTCGAGGGGAAATGTTTCCATCGCGAGGGTCAGACGTTTCCAGTGTGGTGTGCTAGAGTGAAGGATTCTGGAGGCATTCACAGCGTCACGAACTAAGGAATATTTTTAAACTGGGAAGATTTTTTCCCCAGGTGTCTCTATTAAGCTAAGCATCGGACTACATGAACAAGAAAAATATTAGACCTGTTTGACTTTATCAAATGGCTTGATTAAATTTTGAATAGCGCCTCTCATATAAGTCACAATTACGCAAAGAATCAAAACTACAGATGGACATTTAGAATATCAGAAGATTTGTCGAATATTAAGCGTCAAAAATTAAGTGTCAAATGATGTCTATAAAAAGTTCAAGCTTTCGCTACCTGCCATCCGAAGAGACAGGGTGTTTTCTCATCTATTGACGGGTAATTGTCACTGCCTGGCACCTCGTTAAATTCAGCAACACGACCGCAACACAACACGTCCTCACCTCGCACAAAACTCTCGGACACCCGTATATCTGATGTGATCTTTCATTTCATGGACTTTCATTTACTCACACACGACACTATGAATGCTGTGCTCCAACAGGTAGAGTCACGTTGGCAAGAACAGGTATAAAAATTACAGGTACACCAACAAGTGCGTAAAGGTAAATTTAGTATAAATATGTATACAAGTTTAGATGATGTGAATACAGGTACACATACAAGTACGGGTTCTCATACAACTAGTGATACAATTATAATAAATAGGTATACATAAAAGGACGGGTGAACATACAAGTATGGTACATATACATATTTAGGTGTGTGTGTGTTGTTGGTGTGTGTGGGGGTTTTTGGGTGCTGGGAGGGGGTGCGCGTGTGTGTGGGGTGGTGCGCGTGTGGTGTGGGGTGGTGCGCGTGTGTGTGTGTGGTGTGTGTGTGTGGGTGGTGCGCGTGTGGGGTGGCTGTGTGTGGGGGTGTGTGTGTGTGTGTGGGGTGTGTGTGTGGGGGTGTGTGTGTGTGTGGGGGGTGTGTGTGTGTGTGTGTGTGGGGGTGTGTGTGTGTGTGTGTGTGTGTGTGTGTGTGTGTGTGTGTGGGGGTGTGTGTGGTGGTGCATGTGTGTGATGTGTGGGTGCTGTGTGTGTGTGTGGGGGGTAGTGTGTGTGGGGTGTGGGGTGTGTGTGGGGTGTGCTGTGTGTGTGGAAGGGGGGTGTGGGTGGGGGGTGTGGGGTACAGGTGTGCACGTGTGTGGGGTGTGTGTGTGTGTGTGTGTGTGTGATGTGTGCAGGGGTGTGTGTGTGTGGGGGTGTGGGGAGGGTGTGTGTGGGGTGGTGTGTGTGGGGGGGTGGTGGGAGGGGTGGGGGAGGTGTGTGGGGGGGGGTGTGGGGGGTGTGTGTGGGGGAGGGTGTGTGTGTGGGGGGGGGTTTGTGTGTGGGGGGGGTTTGTGTGTGTGGGGAGGGTTTGTGTGTGGGGGAGGGGTTTGTGTGGGGGAGGGTTTGTGTGGGGGAGGGTTTGTGTGGGGGAGGTTTGTGTGTGGGGAGGGGTTTGTGTGGGGGAGGTGGAGGTGGGGGGAGGGGTGGAGGTGGGGGGAGGGTGTGTGTGGGGGAGGGTGTGTGTGTGTGGGGGTGTGCGTGTGTGGGGGTGTACGGTGTGTGGGGGGTGTGTGTGGGGTGTGTGTGTGTGTGTGGGGTGTGTGTGTGGGGGTGTGTGTGGGGTGTGTGGGGTTGTGGGTGTGGGGTGGGGTGTGTGGGGGTGTGGGGGGTGTGTGTGTGGGGGGTGTGTGTGGGGGGTGTGTGGGTGGGGGTGTGGGGTGTGGGGGTGGGGGTGTGTGTGTGTGTGTGTGGGGGTGTGGGGAGTGTGGGGGTGTGGGGTGGGGTGGGGTGTGTGCATGCGTGGGGGTGATGGTGGATAGTGTGAGTGTGTGTGTGGAGGTGTGTGTGTGGAGGTGTGTGTGAGTGTGTGCGTGTGTGTGTGTGTGTTAGTATATGTATGAGTGTGCGCACACACACACACATTGATTCCATGCCCACCATTAATCCACAACATTCAGTATACATACAAAGCAAAAACACACACATTCATATCAAGCAATAAAATCATACACCATTATACTAACAACCACAAATACACACATGTACAAACTCACATTACCTTATCATCAGCGCACATATACACATACTCTCGTCTCTAATTAAGACAGAATAAGCTACGTACTCTGGACTAAAGTGAACAACAATTTTCAGGTATATTCTCGTTACAGCCCAGAGTCACGTCAAGCTGTGGAATGCAGAAGCCTGACTTTACCGGTTGACCAACACTAGTTTGGGCGACTGAAACTTAACCGCCAGTTGTCAGAGATGGTAAGTCAATCTTTCACTGAAGTGTCCGGACAAATATTACCAACCAACGTAATGACGCTAATTGCTCCTCTCCCTCTTAAGTGTCACAGTATTAAGTAAGTAAAAAAAAATCATGAAATTTATAAAAAATAATAAATAAATATTTTATGAATAAACATGTAAAACTAAAAGAACTCTAATTTTGTTTTGTTTTTACGGGGATTAGCCCACCCGAGCACAGGTCACTGACCCACATCAGGCCTGAGGGCAAAATATAATAATAACAATGACAAAAAAAAAAAAAAAATAAAAATAAAACAAAAAATAAAAAAAAAATAAAAATAAAATAAAAATAAAAAATAAAAAATAATAATAATAATAAAATAATAATAATAATAATAATAATAATAATAATAATAATAATAATAATAAATAATTAATAATAATTAATAATAATTAATAAAATTAGATAAAAATCATAACAAAAATTAAAATAATAATACTAATAACCATAAATAAATATAAAAACGAAAAAAAATAAATCAAGTGTGAGAAACGATACACAGGGTATGTATGTTGTGTTGTCAATAGTAAGAGAAACAATTGAAACCCTGCAATCGTGTGTAAATGAAGCAGAAAGTCAGATCAGCAACCTGGGACTTGGTCACAATTTATGTGATGCCATATGGCAGCAGGGTTCACTATTAGACAACACATTATGCTTCAATATCTTCCCAGGCGGTAGTACCTCCTGGGTAGCTTAGTACTTACCTACACATAGTTCTGTAAATAAATATGTATAAATAAATACGTAGTCAGCAATAAAATATACAGCCTAATATAGAAATAAACACCTAATTCAATAAACTCGTAATACAAACAAATACCGGGTACGTATGACACTTTTCAACGAGTATCTATGGGTAATGGCAGGATTAGATTGTGAACAATGAAGCTTACTCCGCAGTCTATCTGAACGGCAAAATTATGATGCAAAAATTTAACACATTGAAAAATTAATGTCGAACCAAATCGCTTGAGATTAGACGTCGAGGCCTTAGACAATACTAAACCATACAGAAAATTCCTATCCAAAACTCCCAAGGTTGGGCATCACTATATAGGCGCATTCCTGCCAATGCCCATGTTAACCTGTAAATCACCTGAACCTGGAATTCGGGGCTCATAACTATCTACAGCCGAATCAATAAATGCCAGACATTCAGGGGCATGTCTTGATGGCATGCATGCATACTATAGCGACCACCGTAAGAATATTGAACAAGGTGACGTCATAACAGCCCTCAACCCCTTTGTGCTTCTTTAATACTGTTGAATGTGGATGGTGATTGGTCAAATGGGTCCCATTCTAATTGACTCCAACGCAACTCAATTCGACCTAACTTTTTAGATAAAATCCAGTAATAATGTGGCACAGCCTCAACAGACCCCTTTGTCTTGACGGCCCTGATCCTCCCCAGCAGCAGGCTGAGTTAGGTTAGCTTGAGACCACTAGAGTCTCTGTGATGGGGTCCTGTACTGAACTTGCTGACATCACAACACTCAAGCGGGTGTATGGCACTGGTGGTGGAGGACCAACACGACGATGCTTCAGCCAGCCTCTCCATGTCAACACGAGGGAGGTGCAGCCAAACGTCAACACACAAGACGCTGATCATGACGCTCCCTCAGTGACAGTCTCTTGCCCTGTCCACTATCAAAACACAAGTAAATTCATTTCCAGTATAATAAATGAATAAATAAATAAAGAGTAAGCTGGAATCTTAAGGAGTTGTACCAGAGTTTAGTGTTGGCCCGATACTGTTTCTAGAACCTTTACAGTCGCCATGGTTAAAAATAAAGGCCGTACCAACTTAAACATGTAAAGTTTTTCAGGTGTTTGAAAAAAATATAGGCATGGCACTGACTTTTAAACCGACAGACACCTTTTGCAACACACACACACGTTCCCAAAAGTGTCGCGCCAACTTTAAACCCGATAGGTTCCCTTAAAAAAGACTTAACCCACTGAATCCTGGCCAAGATCCGGCGGACAGTCCCTCGACGACTGCCTCGAGTACGACAATATCGGTTTCCTCTTACTATCCATTAAGAAATATCAAATTGAAAACCTTTCATTTATTTAAACAAAATCAAGAATATTCTGTATAAACTGTAAACTCGAGAAAAAAAATGTTGTGGTGTTGGCAACACTTTAGCCAGCCCCACCGCTGTCCTCTGTACATAAGCCTTCCTCTTTACTCTCATCACTGTCAAGTACAAGATAAATTCATTCACTTTTCCAACGTCTGGGTCATGCAAGAGGAGTGTGTAGGAATTTATATCTAAACAGAAATAAAATCATCAACTCCACGTGTGTTATATAAAGAATCATCGACACAAACACAATAGGAGTCACACAGGTCAGATCTGGTTTATGAGGAATGTTATACGATCAAGTCAGGAGAGGTGAGGCAAGAGTCGTGAGTCATACACAAGACCAGCAGCTGTGAGTCGCCCTTACTCGAGTTTTACCTGGAGGTGGAGAAAGTGAGCAAAAACGTGGTGTGTGCAATACTGTGAAGGATGGACGTGACCACTGGTAGGCGCTATAGCTCAGTGGGTCTTGGTGGTTCAGTTTATAAGCTGCAGCGTCTCCTGTCAACACAGCCTTACAACAAAGCCACCCGTGTCCACACTGAATTTATTAACACACCCGCTTAGATTCACAGTGTTTATACATTTTACTGTGTGTGTGTGTGTGTGTGTGTGTGTGTGTGGTCGCGCGCGCTTTTGGTTTTAGCCCACCTGAAATATAGCGGTTAGAAACTTGAAAGTGTGTAGATATAAATTCTAGCTGAGGTACCAGGCTTCGGCCGGGTTATTAACGACCCTCCCCTACACCACCAGCACCCCATAACCAAATTTTAACTCTCTATCTCCACAACTTTGGAAAAACATAAAGGAACATACAGACAAATAGACAGACAGAATAATAGATAGATGATGATATAGGTAAATGGTGTATGTTGCTGTGAGTCATTATGATAACGTCTGTATCATTAGCTAACTGTCACCAGCCAACGGTAGACAGGGTACACAGCCACCAGACAACGGTAGACGGGGCACACAGCCACCAGACAACGGTAGACAGAGTACACACCAGACAACGGTAGACAGGGTACACAGCCACCAGACAACGGTAGACAGGGCACAGCCACCAGACAACGGTAGACGGGGTACACAGCCACCAGACAACGTAGACAGGGTACACAGCCACCAGACAACGGTAGACGGGGTACAGCCACCAGACAACGGTAGACAGAGTAAAGCCACCAGCCAACGGTAGACGGGGTACAGCCACCAGACAACGGTAGACAGGGACACAGCCACCAGACAACGGTAGAAGGGGTACACAGCCACCAGCCAACGGTAGACAGGGCACAGCCACCAGACAACGGTAGACAGGGTACACAGCCACCAGACAACGGTAGACAGGGTACACAGCCACAGACAACGGTAGACGGCACACAGCCACCAGACAACGGTAGACAGGGCACACAGCCACCAGACAACGGTAGACGGGGCACACAGCCACCAGACAACGGTAGACAGGGCACAGCCACCAGACAACGGTAGACAGGGTACACAGCCACCAGACAACGGTAGACGGGGCACACAGCCACCAGACAACGGTAGACAGAGTACAGTCACCAGCCAACGGTAGACGGGGTACACAGCCACCAGACAACGGTAGACAGGGTACACAGCCACCAGACAACGGTAGACGGGTACACAGCCACCACAACGGTGAGACAGGGCACACAGCCACCAGACAACGGTAGACAGAGTACAGTCACCAGATAACGGAGACGGCACACAGCCACCAGACAACGTGGACGGGGTACACAGCCACCAGCCAACGGTAGACAGGGTACACAGCCACCAGATAACGGTAGACGGGGTACACAGCCACCAGACAACGGTAGACGGGGCACAGCCACCAGCCAACGTAGACAGGGTACACAGCCACCAGATAACGGTAGACGGGGTACACAGCCACCAGACAACGGGGCAAATTACAGCCACCAGACAACGTAGACGGGTACACAGCCACCAGACAACGGTAGACAGAGTACAGTCACCAGCCAACGGTAGACGGGGTACACAGCCACCAGACAACGGTAGACAGGGTACACAGCCACCAGACAACGGTAGACAGAGTACAGTCACCAGACAACGGTAGACGGGGTACACAGTCACCACACAACGGTAGACGGGTACACAAGCCATCAGACAACGGTAGACAGGGTACACAGTCACCACACAACGGTAGACAGGGTACACAGCCACCAGACAACGGTAGACAGAGTACAGTCACCAGACAACGGTAGACGGGGTACACAGTCACCACACAACGGTAGACGGGGTACACAGCCACCAGACAACGGTAGACAGGAGTACACAGCCACCACACAACGGTAGACAGGGTACACAACCACCAGACAACGGTAAACAGGTTACACAGCCACAGACAACGGTAGACAGGGTACACAGCCACCAGACAACGGTAGACAGGGTACACAGCCACCAGACAACGGTAGACAGGGTACACAACCACCAGACAACGGTAGACGGGGTACACAGCCACCAGACAACGGTAGACAGGGTACACATACCAGACAACGGTAGACAGGGTACACAGCCACCAGATAACGGTAGACAGGGTACACAGCCACCAGACAACAGTAGACGGGGTACACAGCCACCAGATAACGTGAGACGGGGTACACAGCCACCACAGACAACGGTAGACGGGGTACACAGCCACCAGACAACGGTAGACAGGGTACACAGCCACCAGACAACGGTGGACAGGGGTACACAGCCACAGACAACGGTAGACAGGGTACACAGCCACCAGACAATGTGTAGACAGAGTACAGTCACCAGATAACGGTAGACGGGGTACACAGCCACCAGACAACGGTAGACGGGGTACACAGCCAGACAACGGTAGACAGGGTACACAGCCACCAGACAACGGTAGACGGGGTACACAGCCACCAGACAACGGTAGACAGGGTACACAGCCACCAGACAACGGTAGACAGGGTACACAGCCACCAGACAACGGTAGACAGGGTACACAGCCACCAGACAACGGTAGACGGTGCAGCCACCAGACAACGGTAGACAGGGTACACAGCCACCAGACAACGGTAGACGGTACACAGCCACCAGACAACGGTAGACAGGTACACAGCCACCAGACAACGTAGACAGATTACACAGCCACCAGACAACGGTAGACAGAGTACAGTCACAGATAACGGTAGACGGGGTACAGCCACCAGACAACAGTAGACAGAATAGCCACCAGACAACAGTGGGCAGGTAGCCACCAGACAACGGTAGACAGAGTACAGTCACCAGATAACGGTAGACGGGGTACACAGCCACCAGACAACGGTAGACAGGGTACACAGCCACCAGACAACGGTAGACAGGGTACACAGCCACCAGACAACGGTAGACAGAGTACAGTCACCAGATAACGGTAGACAGGGTACACAGCCACCAGATAACGGTAGACGGGTACAGCCACCAGACAACGGTAGACAGTGCACAACCACCAGACAACGGTAGACGGGGTACACAGCCACCAGACAACGGTAGACAGAGTACAGTCACCAGATAACGGTAGACAGGGTACACAGCCACCAGACAACGGTAGACAGAATTTTAGCCACCAGACAACGGTAGACAGGGTACACAGCCACCAGACAACGGTAGACAGAGTACAGTCACCAGACAACGGTGACAGGGTACACAGCCACCAGACAACGGTGAACCAGTTTTTAGCCACCAGACAACGGTAGACAGGGTACACACAGCCACCAGACAACGGTAGACGGTGCACAGCCACCAGACAACGGTAGACAGAGTACAGTCACCAGACAACGGTAAACAGGGTACACAGCCACCAGACAACAGTAGACAGAGTACAGTCACCAGACAACGGTAGACAGGGTACACAGCCACCAGACAACGGTGAACAGAGTACAGCCACCAGACAACGGTAGACAGGGTACACAGCCACCAGACAACGGTAGACAGAGTACAGCCACCAGACAACGGTAGACAGGGTTGCACAGCCACCAGACAACGGTAGACAGAGTACAGCCGCAGACAACGGTAGACAGAGTTACACAGCCACCAGACAACGGTAGACAGGGATCACAGCCACCAGACAACGGTGAAGCAGGTGCACAGCACCAGACAACGGTAGACAGGGCACACAGCCACCAGACAACGGTGAACAGAGTACAGTCACCAGATAACTGTAGACGGGGTACACATCACCAGATAACGGTAGACGGTACACAGCCACCAGACAACGGTAGGCAGAAATTGCAGCCACCGGACAACGGTAGACAGAGTACGTCACCAGATAACGGTAGACGGGGTTCAGCCACCAGACAACGTGAAAGGGTACACAGCCACCAGACAACGGTAGACAGGTACACAGCCACCAGACAACGGTAGACAGAGTACAGCCACCAGACAACGGTAGACAGGTTTAGCCACCAGACAACGGTAGACAGAGTACAGTCACCAGACAACGGTGACAGGGGTACAGACCACCAGACAACGGTAGACAGAATTTTGGCCGCAGACAACAGTAGACGGGTACACAGCCACCACAACAGTAGACAGGGGTACACAGCCACCAGACAACGGTAGACAGGGTACACAGTCACCACGGCATGTAGACAGAGTTTAGTCACCACACAACGTATGAACAGGGTACACAGCCACCAGACAACTGTAGACAGGGTACACAGCCACCAGACAACTTGTTAGACAGGTGCACAACCACCAGACAACAGTAGACAGAGTACAGTCACCCAGCCAACGGTAGACAGGGTACACAGCCACCAGACAACGGTAGACAGGGTACAGCCACCAGACAACGGTAGACAGGGTACACAGCCACCAGACAACGGTAGACAGGTACACAGTCACCACACAACGTGACAGAATTACAGTCACCACACAACAGTAAACAGGGTTACACAGCCACCAGACAACGGTAGACAGGTTACACAGCCACCAGACGAAGCGGTAGACAGGGTACACAGCCACCACAACGGTAGACAGAATTTTATGCAGACAACAGTAAACAGGTTACACAGCCACCACACAACGGTAGACAGGGTACAGCTACCAGCCAACGGTAAACAGGTTACAGCCACAGACAACGGTAGCAGGGTACACAGCCACAGACACGTAGACGGGTACACAGCCACCAGACAATTGTAGACAGAGTTTACAGCCACCACACAACAGCGGAGAAGGGGTACAGTCACCAGACAACAGTAGACAGGGTACAAACCACCAGATAACGTTAAACAGGTTACACAGCCACCAGACAACGGTAGACGGTTACACAGCCACAGACAACGGTGACCGGGTACATAGCCACCCACACAACGGTAGACAGGGTACACAGCCACCAGACAACGGTAAACAGGTTACACAGCCACCAGACAACGGTAGACAGGGTACACAGTCACCAGACAACGGTAAACAGGTTACACAGCCACCAGACAACGGTAAACAGGTTACACAGCCACCAGACAACGGTGGACAGGGTACACAACCACCACACAACGGTGACAGGTTACACAGCCACCAGACAACGGTAGACAGGGTACACAGCCACCAGACAACGGTAAACAGGTTACACAGCCACCGGACAACGGTAGACAGGGTACACATCCACCAGACAACGGTAGACAGGGTACACAGCCACCAGACAACGGTGGACAGGGTACACAGCCACCGAACAACGGTAAACAGGTTACACAGCCACCAGACAACGGTAGACGGGGTACACAGCCACCAGACAACGGTAGACAGGTACACAGCCACCAGACAACGGTAAACAGGTTACACAGCCACCAGACAACGGTAAACAGGGTACACAGCCACCAGACAACGGTAAACAGGTTACACAGCCACCAGACAACGGTAGACAGGTTACACAGCCACCAGACAACGGTAGACAGGTTACACAGCCACCAGACAACGGTAGACAGGGTACTGTACCAGACAACGGTAAACAGGTTACACAGCCACCAGACAACGGTAAACAGGGTACACAGCCACCAGACAACGGTAAACAGGTTACACAGCCACCAGACAACGGTAGACAGGGTACACAGCCACCAGACAACAGGCAGGTTACACAGCCACCAGACAACGGTAGACAGGGTACACAGCCACCAGACAACGGTAGACAGGTTACACAGCCACCAGACAACGGTGAGCGGTGCACAGCCACCACACAACGGTAGACAGGTTACACAGCCACCAGACAACGGTAGACAGGTTACACAGCCACAGACAACGGTAGACAGGTTACACAGCCACCACAGACAACGGTAGACAGGGTATACATCCACCAGACAACGGTAGACAGGTTACACAGCACCGAACAGCAATGAACCGGGGTACACAGCCACCAGACAACGGTAGACAGGGTACACAGCCACGAACAACGGTAGACAGGTTACACAGCCACCAGCCAACGGCAGAACAGGGATTACACAGCCACCAGACAACGGTAGACAGGGTTGCCACCAGACAACGGTAGACAGGTTACACAGCCACCAGCCAACGGTAGACAGGTTACACAGCCACCAGACAACGGTAGACAGGTTACACAGCCACCAGACAACGGTAGACAGGTACACAGCCACCAGACAACGGTAGACAGGGTACACAGCCACCAGACAACGGTAGACAGGTTACAGCCACCAGCCAACGGTAGACAGGGTACAGCCACCAGACAACGGTAGACAGGGTACACAGCCACCAGACAACGGTAGACAGGTTACACAGCCACCAGCCAACGGTAGACAGGTACACAGCCACCAGACAACGGTAGACAGGTTACACAGCCACCAGCCAACGGTAGACAGGGTACACAGCCACCAGACAACGGTAGACAGGGTACACAGCCACCAGACAACGGTAGACAGGTTACACAGCCACCAGCCAACAGTGAACAGGATGACACAGCCACCAGACAACGGTAGACAGGTTACACAGCCACCAGCCAACTTGGTAGACAGGTACACAGCCACCAGACAACGGTAGACAGGGTACTAGCCACCAGACAACGGTAGACATGCAGTCCGCCAACGGTAGACGGGTACAGCCACCAGACAACGGTAGACAGGGTACACAGCCACCAGACAACGGTAGACAGGGTACACAGCCACCCACCCTTGACTCATTAACTTAACCCTTTAATGACATAAGTACGATAACTTTCAAGCCTTTTAATACGATAGCTATCTTAAGCAAGTGGTTCAAGTATCGTACCAGGTGGGTACTATCGTATTCAAAACAGTATTATCGTATAAGCGATCAAAAAACTAATCCTCGGTGATACTTTGTAAACACTTGGGAACAGACAATATCAGTCAAATCAGTATAACAATATTCTTCAGTTCCATAGCTGCCAGTTTCTTGTGTCATATTTCAATAACTGAAAAGCTCCAGGAAATACATTAAATTTTCCTAACATGCCAACATAA
>NW_024745943.1:0-25705 GCF_018991925.1 Homarus americanus
TTCATTTTTAGAGGTTACAATTTTATGAACTGAAATTTCAGCAGCATGCAAATATTCTGTGAAGTAAAGGAGCCATTCTAACGTCGGAATTGCTTTCTGTAGCCTAGTAACAATCCTCGAAACTTGGTTAGACTCCATTATGATTGCATTAACCTTTGATTCTAGAACAGTAATCGCGTGAAAGGTTTGAGAAACAACACGATTCTGTTGAGATACAGCTTGAACGACAACGTCCATGAAACTATTGTCAAATTCATCGAAGCTGTGCTGAGACCATGAAGAATGTCCAATGCTGATTGTAGTTGGCCGTCGACGTTTTCCATCTGACGCGAAAGTACGAGTTAACTTCTACTCGCAGAACGTAGTTTCATACAATAGTCATTTGGGACATTTCGCTTCTGAACAGTCTGTAAGGATGTATCAATCACATTATCATCAACTTGAGGTAAGACATTTATCTGGGTCTTCTTCAGACGATCCGCGTGCACGACATCTGCGATCTGTGCATTAGGCTTCCATATTTTGAATTTGTTGCCTGCTTCTTTTGAGATTATGCGGAATGGACCAGAAAATTTCGCCGAAAGTTTGGAGTTCCTTTCAGGTTCCTGTAACATAACAGCGTCCCCAACGTTCAGTGCGATAGGTTTAGCATGTTTATGTTGTTTGATGATCATTTCGGCGCGTGACGCCGCTAGCTGTGATCGTACTTGGTTATGAATTTCTGTAAAGACATGAATTTGTTTTGCCGCAAAATCATCCGTATTATATACCGGGTATGGCGCCTCTGTAAGGATGTCGTAAGGCAGACGTTTATCTGTGCCATAGACAATATAGTAGGGTGTTTTGCCCGTAGAGCTATTAACTGACCCATTAATCGACGCTGCAACCTGCGGTAACCAATCCTCCCAGGCGTATTGAAAACCACTAACAATTGGACGCAGTATTTCTAGGATTTTACGATTGGTTCTTTCAACAAGGCCATTAGCCTGTGGATGATAAGCTGTCACAAAAGTTTGTTTAATTCCATATTGTAAACACATTTGCTCTATTAGCTCATTCTTGAACTCTGTTCCATTATCAGAGAGTAGAACTTTAGGCGTAGTATATGGACATATGAGATTCATCACTAATGCATAGGCTACTGCTTCGGCCGTTTTGCTTTTTAGTGGGACCAAGACCACGAACCTGGAAAAATGATCCACACACACTAAGACGTATCCTGATCCCTGATGACTCATTGGGAGTTGTAACAAGTCAACAGCGACTGTGTCAAACGGACGGTCTGGTGTAGGATATTGTAGAATCGGGGCAGGTGATCCTGTTGATCTTTTATGTTGAGCACATGCCAAACAATTAGCTATGTGTAATTCTATGTCTTTCTTCATAGTGTTCCAGAAATACTTCTTTCGTAAATCCGCTAAGCATTTATCACGACCTTGGTGACCTGCTTGTGGGACATCGTGGAACAATGTCATTACTGCTTTGCGCAACGTGTCAGGTACGACTATTTGAGACACATTACCCTCAGGAGATTTTCTCGTCCTATTGAGTATGTTATGTCGTAATTCAGACTGACTTAAGGGAAGAAATAACTTGGGGAGTTTAACATCCTCGCCCGATTCGGGAGCAAAAATAACAGCTGACCAATATGGGTCGCGTCGTTGCTCATCTTCCAGCTGCGAAAGAGTGAATGCTGATACAGGCATTACTGGTGCTATATTTCTTGACAGAGCGTCGGCGACAACATTCGCCCTCCCAGGTAAATACCTAAATTCGGGGTCAAACTCTTGAATTGTCAGATACCAGCGTGCTAATCTGCCTGATAAGTTTCTGCCATGGAACAGTTCGGTGACTGCCGCATGATCAGTAAAAACAGTTATCTTGTAGCCAAAGATAATGTCTTTGAACTTCTTAAATGCCCACACAACGGCTAACGTTTCTAAATGCGTCACCGAATAACGTGTTTCAGCATCGATTAGTTTGCGATTTGCAAATGCTATCACTCTAAACTTCCCACGCGTGTCCTCTTGCATGAGCACTGCTCCGACTCCAATTCCGGGAGCGTCAGTACAGAGAGTGAAAGGTTGAGTGTAGTCTGGGAATGCTAGAACCGGGGCATTGGTTAGCGCTGTCTTCAATGCCGTAAAACTTTCCTCGTGTTCAGCATCCTATATAAACACTGCATCTTTTTTTGAGCAACCTCGTTCGGGGCGATGCTAATGTTGCATAGTCCTTGATAAAGGAACGATTATAACCAGATAATCCGAGAAGGCTACGCACATGATCATTTGAGGTAGGACGCGGGAACTGAGATACAGCTTTGACTTTATCATTAACTGTGTGTATGCCCTCACCGTCAACTACATGACCAAGGAAATGGATTCTGGATTTTAAAAACTCGCACTTTGAGAGTTTTATTTTGAGTCCTGCTGTGGAAAGTTTGGCCAAAACTTCACGCAGTTTTATCAGATGGGAATCGACGTCCTTACTGACTACTATTAGATCATCCAAATAAGCGCAGACTGTGTTACCAATTAGTCCGGCAAACAGGGTGTTTATCATTCTTTGAAATGTTAGTGGGGCATTTCTGAGACCAAATGGCATTCGTAGAAACTCAAAGTGGCCTAGAGGCGTGCTAAATGCCGTGATTTCTCGTGATTTTTCATCGAGTGGTATTTGCCAATACCCACTAAGCAAATCTAAGTTGCTAAATACCGCATTATCCTTGCCTAAGGATTGCAATATGTCACTCAAGATAGGCATTGGGTACCTATCAGGGATTGTTTGATCATTTACGCGCCTGAAATCTATGACAGGGCGCCATCCACCATCCTTTTTCGGGACGAGGAATAATGGGCTGTTAAAGGGGGATTTTGAGTGTCTAATGACATTCTCATCTAACATACCCTGTACCATATCTTGCACTACAGCGCGCTGGCTATGAGGTAGTCTATAAGCTGGTATGTAAATAGGGTTGGTTCCTTCCTTTAACGCTATATGATGGGATGTTAAATCTGTCTGACCTAGCGTTTCCCCTGGCAAGGCTACTATTTCTGTAGTCGGCAAGCAGCTCTAACAGGCGTGTCTTGCCCTGAGGATGATCGATCACCTTGACATGTGGTGCTATTTGATCTATCCTGGCCAGTCGAGTCTGTTGGCAATTCGCAACAATACCTCGAATTAGGAATTTATTTGGTTGTACTTCGACATTGCTGTGATATCTAGAAAATTGTATGTATATTATGTATGCTGGATTATGTATTATGTATGTATATTATGTATGTGCTCCATTTATATTTATTCAGCCTAGCTAGCAGCGTGTGGCAATGTTATTACCATATCCCACACGCTTAATTAATGTGCCTGGCGACGTATGGAAGCTGCTAATGTATCACTTGCCATACGTCGTCTATGGTAGTTGACCAGGACCTTAGCTAGGGAGCAGTGCTATCCACCTCTGTGTACATACTCTTATCCAGTAAACCGAACCTACAAAACTATACAGGTGTTTGTGTTCTCTCCTGTATATAGAACTTATTACCCAGAACATCTAACATGGCGCAGTGCGTAGTTTTACTGGATTATTACGAGTGATTAGTGCAAGTTTGTGGAAAGCCGGCTGATGGATCCCCGCCTTGGGTCAACCCTGCGTCATCCCTCGAAGAATTTCGCAACTTTGAGCAGTGTCAGTGACAGTGATTTTCTGTGAAGTGTTAAGTGCATTGTGTGTTTCGTGCCATTCATGTGTGACCTTGTTCGAACGGACTTCCAAGGTATACGGCATGTTCTGGGCATTTGTGGGGTGTAGAGCTCAGCGCACCTTCCTCTGACCGTTTACAGAGAGCGACTGAGCTACTCCTGTCTCCACCCCCCTCCCTCACAGCGCCGCCTCCACCCCCCCTCACAGCTGGGGCGAGACGCTCTGCCTGCCTGGGACACACACACATACATGTACTAACACTTGCTGACCGCGCGGCTTCATTATATATATTTTATATATATAACCTACTTATCTGTGTATTGAATTAAATTTTTTTGTCTGAAATCTTGTTGATACGACGGGCTGACCGGTCAACACTGATTTAAGACACAGTACACAGATAAAGTAGTTATGTCTCATGCCTTACGTAGCCGTGGACCCAGCGCCTGGATGAGTCAAGCGGATGATAGTCCCCCAGAGATGGATGACCAGGCTGACCATGGCCCAGCTCCCACAACATCGCGCAGCCCTTCACCTCAACATTCAGCGTTATCTCCAGAGATAATTGCCTTAATGAAGTTTATGAGAGATGAGAGACGCGAGGATGAAGCTCACAGACGTTTGGCGGATGAGCACAGAAGGCAAGCAGAGGCAGAACGAGACCACCAACGGAGAATGGAAGACAGTGCACGGTTTGAAGCCTTGATATCTCGCCTCACTGTTAACCAAGCCCCTGGCTCTAACACTGCCTCGGTACTGAATGGTTCAGATACCTCATCCATGCTTCCTTCACGCCCCCCAGCCCCACCTAAAGCAGCAGCTCAAACACCGCCCATCTTGGAGCCTGATGTAAATTTCCAGACTTTTCGCGAATGGCGGCGGCGGTGGGCTGATTATGCTACAATGGTGGATCTCCAGAGTTTGTCACAGCCTAAACAACTCATCCAGCTGCGTATGTGCCTGTCCTTGGAAGTTCAGCGTGTCTTAGAACATACGTTGCAGGTACCCCCAACCTCTTCGCTGTCTGTAGAGGAGGTACTGGACGTTCTACAACGGCACATCAAAGGACAGCAGAATGAAGCTCTGCGCAGGAGGGAATTGTTTAGCTGCAGACAGATGGAGGGTGAGTCTTTTGACGCTTTTTATGTACGTCTTAAGAGAGCCTCGGAAGAGGTAGATATATGTCTAGGCCACCACCAGCAGTGTGAGGAGACCCAGTTGAAGCAGGTGATCTTGATGGGTGTTAAGGACGAGGAACTTGTCCAACGCCTCACCTCCCTCGACTCTTCCTCTTCTCTTCAGGATGTGTTGACGATATGTCGCTCCTATGAGGCTGCCAGGTGTGCCACCTCTGCCATCCGAGCTCCCCCTACAGCTGTACGCGCTGTTTCCCGGTACAAGAAGGACAAGAAGTCTGCTCCTACGCCTTCGCCCACCACGTCCACGCCCGGTTCATTTTGTAACAACTGTGGTAAGCAGCACGGAACACAGGTGTGTCCAGCTGCTCAGTCTACCTGCAACAGTTGTGACCGTATGGGCCACTGGTCGCTCACAGTGCGGTGCCCAGCTAAGTACGTACAGTGCAATGTGTGCGGTCGTCTGGGCCACTATGACAAGTGTTGCCCTACCCACGAACCCAAGGGACAGCGTCGGCGGAAGCTTCGGCGCCCTTCTACCAGTGAGGGCCGCCCACAGTCGCCAAATCAGAGGCACGACGACCCGGGACAAAGCCCGACCCATTTTAGGAGGGTGTACTCCTCGCATCCCAGGACCAAAGTCCCCCAGTACATCAGCGTCATCGTGACCTACGGCGGTGTGTCATCCCGTCTTCAGATGTTGCCCGACACCGGCGCTGATGCTACAGTCATCGGTCCCCAGCATTTGCGATGCTTGGGGCTCTCTCCAAGCGATCTAGGACCGCCTCCCGAGGACCTCCGCTTTATGGCAGATGGTTCACAGATGGCCCCAGCCCTGGGTTCACTCTATGCACATGTCACCTTTGGCAACAGGTCGTGTCAGGCCTGGATTGACGTGCATAATGGTGTCCCGACTCCCTTGCTGTCCTACAGACATTGTCAAGAGTTGGCCATCATCTCCCAGGACTTCCCCAAACCTATTCTTGAGGTAAGACACGCCAACAGGGTGCACGAAGGGAGCAGCAACTACCCTGCTGCCGCCCTACCCCTACCTCTGGCCAGTGACACCTCTCCTTCGGTAGTTGTCCCTGCTGCATCACGTCCCCACGCCTTGGCTCGCCTTCACGACAGCCACCGTGGAGCTGAGGCCACCAAACGACGTGCACGACAGACTGTGTTCCGGCCTGGCATCGACCCCGACATCTCCAATGCTGTCCAGGTGTGTAAGCCCCGCCACGTACTACAACCCAGCCAGCAGCAGGTACCCTTCATGAGTGACGACAACCCCACCCGCCCCTTTGAGTCTGTGTCGGCCGACTTTTTCTGTGTGTCAGGAAAGTCCTTCCTGGTTATCGTCGACCGTCTCTCTGGTTGGCCGGTTGTCATCAAGGGCGGTAATGACACGACGTCTGCCGCCACCATCAGCAAGTTCCGCCACTACTTCCGTGACGTGGGCGTTCCTGTACGCCTGCGAACCGACGGAGGGCCTCAGTTCACAAGCCGGGACTTTGCTGCGTTCCTTGACCGATGGGGAGTCCGGCATGTGTTGTCATCGCCCCATTACCCGCAGTCCAACGGCCACGCTGAGGCTGCTGTCAAATCTTTGAAGCACCTCATCCTTAAGGTGGCCCCCTTTGGGAATATTGACTGCGAGGCCTTCGACCGGGGTCTTCTTGAACTCCGCAACACACCCAACTACACCGGACGCTCCCCTGCCCAGGTTTTGTATGGACGCCCCCTTCGTTCTTGTGTCCCTGCTCACCCTCAATCCTTCTCCAAGGAGTGGCAGGCTAAGACAGAGGATTGCGATCGCCGAGCAGCCGAACGTGTTCAGGACGTCGTCGCCCGCTACAACGACCACGCCCGTTCTCTCCCCAGGTTGAGTGTCGGTACCCAAGTCCGTGTTCAGGACCCGACCTCCCTACGTTGGGACAAAGTAGGCGTAGTCATGGGTCTCGGCAGGTCACGGGACTACCAGGTGCGGTTACCCAGTGGTCGTGTGTGGTGGAGGAACCGCCGTTTTCTCCGCCCCGTAACAATGCCTTCTGCTGGCCCCGCCACCAGTGTTGAGTCCCATACCCTTCCCAGTGATGAAGTCCCTCGACGCTCAGAACGGATCCAGAAGAAAAGGTCCGCTCAAGACTTTGCTATGAGCGTATAGGGGGAAGGGAGGTGTATGTATATTATGTATGCTGGATTATGTATTATGTATGTATATTATGTATGTGCTCCATTTATATTTATTCAGCCTAGCTAGCAGTGTGGCAATGTTATTACCATATCCCACACGCTTAATTAATGTGCCTGGCGACGTATGGAAGCTGCTAATGTATCACTTGCCATACGTCGTCTATGGTAGTTGACCAGGACCTTAGCTAGGGAGCAGTGCTATCCACCTCTATGTACATACTCTTATCCAGTAAACCGAACCTACAAAACTATACAGGTGTTTGTGTTCTCTCCTGTATATAGAACTTATTACCCAGAATATCTAACAAAAATCACACACATAACATCCTTTCTTTAATTTCTTGATAATGTGAAATTGCTCCCGCAATCCCGTAGACTTGTGTGTGTGTGTACCACAGTAGACACAGCTGATTCCAAGGTCCGGTGATTGGGTCAATGCTCACAAAAATCCTGAGTACAGCAAACCGCCGCTAATTGTCACACAACGTCATCCACAACACCATACCTCAGAATGCTGAGACCATCTCTCAGACCGGATGTGTCATCATCACTAGGGTGGGTGCTGGGTGCTGGTAACTGGGGGTTGTTCACGCCATACGAAAGAATTTTGTTGACAGGATGTTGATTGATGTGTAGTCTCAACAACTGCAGTCACGTCCTGTCACACCCTGGGCAGTGAACGAATCATTTGCAGAAACTAATGTTCACTTCAGCTCACAGGATTTTTGCGTTGGTGAATTCCTCATTCTGGTAATGGAGAGTACTCTTCAACATTGCAGGTACTATCTTCCAACTCTTGCTGCTTTAATCACGCTGGGAAGGTGTGTGGTTGAGGTCGAGAGATCTCTCTGACATGATCCGCCTTCCTCTTAATAGGATTGGTAGACAACACTTTCGTCCTAGCGGTGAGCAAAGGTTCAGAATGACTCATTGCTGTGTAGGAAACACCTTTAAACGTAACACTATTATTACGTGGATGAACATCTATCATGTTCTTTCGAAGAGTTGGTAGACCAAGTAACCCGTCAGCTGGCAAATTGAACTGCTGAACTATATAAAAGTCCGCGTAGAAGGGCGTACCACGTCTTGAGAATCTGAGTGGTAACGTCACCATTCCTTTGATGCTCAGCTGAGTACCTGAAACTCCTTCGAGCTCAGCGTTACTAGGCCTCCATTTGAATTTGCGGTGAGGGAATTTACGTTGTAACTCGTGATATGATGTCAAGGCCAATACATTAGCGCAAGCACCTGTGTCTATATCAAGAGCCAATCTGGTATTATCCACTCTCACCGGCACTGACAACACTTCCACTTTTCTAAGCGCCGCTATTAATGAGGCCGCTATAGAAGTGCTGTGAGGAGGGGCGGGAATTACCCTATCTATCCCTCTCCTTGCTGTAGTGTGCGCTGGTCTTCCCCCGATGACTTGTCCTGGGGACGTTTCTGCTTGCGCCTATACGACACCTCCGTTTCACTTAGGTCCACTCCCCTAGCCTTTATTAGTATATCGCACTCATGTGAACTATGAGATGTCGATTTGTGAAGAGCGCACCATTTGCGCGCTGTCTGGGTAGGAGGAGGAGGTGCTGCTTTTGCTCCCTCTTTGTTTGACCTTGAGAATGGCTTTGCACCGGGTGTGGCCTTAAAATTAGCACTATTACCTCGGAGCTGAAAACAATCTTCCATTACGTGGCCACGTTTATTACAATGTGCGCATCGTAACGATGTTTTCTGTTTATATGTTAGGCGGGGACGAGCGATCGAAGCTAAGTGTGTCGCATAAGGAGTCTGAGAGTGAGGCATCTGTGGCATCTGAGACGGCTGGGGTTGTGGTGACGTCACTGAGGGTTGCGCCAGTAAGGGGCCCGTAGCCTGGGGACAGAGCTTGTTTGCGTATTCCACCATATCCAAGGGTGGTTCATACTGTACTTCCTGTGCCCGGCTATATAAGGGAACACGGACGGAAAGAAGAAAACTTATTAGTTCTATCAATGTTTCCACATTGTCCGGTGGCATATCACCCCGTGAGTTGTACCAGCCTGATACCGGAAGGTCGCTTGCATGTCCTGGCGAACCTCGCCCGCGATGTCAACAGCGTCAACGGGTCTTTCGTTTCGTATACCTGGAATACAGCGATCCAACCATCTGAAGATCCATTGCAGTTGGCCCAGCTGTGACCTACCCCCAAAAATCCCAATTAGCGTTCGCTTGAACTTTTCATAGTCAGGGCTTTGTAAACCAAACGCATTTAAACGACTGCCTGCATAGGAACCCTGCGTTATATGGGAACGTACATATGCTTTCTTTTCTTCGTCAGTCGTTATGTGACTATTGCGCATGCTATCTTCACATGCACGAATAAAATGTGCGACCCTATAATCGTCTTGTCCCGTGAAATTTCGAACATAATCACCGCGCTGCATGATATTAATAACATTATCAGCTTTAGGTGTGGTAGTAGTACTGGTGTGAGGTTTAGAAGATGCCATTTTAGTGTTAGTATTAAGCAAATTAGTATTCTTACTCTTAACAGAAGGCTGGGTTAATAAGGTTGTTACCGATTTAGCAACAGACACACTATCACCTGTAACAGGGGTAACTGCTTTAGTATACTTAGGTGAGGTACTATAGTGATTACCAGACCGTAGGGTACGACGGTTTAAGTCGTCAAATGATTCGTCTATAACTTTCTCACTACTTCCTACCGACTCATTTAACTGTGTTCCATACTCAAAATCTATGTCAGTCTGGGCTTGATCATTGATGAGTTGGTTATCAGCAAACAGTTGCGCTAGGCGTTCGATTTCATCTACATTAGACATGGGAAACTTAGAAATTATCTATTAGCCCCCTTGGGTCAATGAATACTTAACAGTAAGTAGATCACTTGCCTCTCATTTACAAGACAAATGAATATGTTTTGTAGTTAATTATTAAACTATCAATAAGTAGACAGACACTTACAAACTACTGTAAATTATAGGATTTCAATACATTAATCTTACATTCGACACTTTATCATTGAAATAATCCTATCCGACGAACCTATCGGTGTGAAGATATCTCTCGAACGTGTTCATGTGTGTAGAACTATGAAATTTAAATACCTATTTATACAGAGTAGTACGTCTGTATAGTAAATGTGATCCTTCAAGAGTTCTGAGTGGAGCGGTGGGTGGAGTGAGGGTGGGGCCTCTTCCTAGGATGCGTGCGCTGCTGCTGGTTTCCTTGGCAACGAGAGACGCTTCTGCTTTGGTAAGAGACGAGTCCACTTGAATACCTGTAGGTGAGTTCCTCCTCCGGCGATCAGAAAACTGATGATTGGTTATCACACTGGTGGTTGCTGGTTCGCTGGCGAAAACTGCCGTATGCCAAGTCTTCACAGTCCACGTATATATGGAGATCTGTATGATGACACCGGAACTTCGTAATTCGCGCTGACGACACAACAATACTGCTCAGCTGCTAGTGAAATACCAATTGAATTCCAGGCTACGAAACTGTTGTTCAACACTGCAACACTGTAATGTCTAGGGAATGCTGAGTGGAGTCTATCTCAACCGGCTCAATCTGGATATGTACCAACAGGCTGTAATATTTGTATATTACGAATTCTGCACGTATTTGTATGTGACAGAGATAAGGAGCGCTCACTACATATCGTCTCAATACGGGATATAGTTTTAAACACTCGGATTATGTAACGCGTCACTGCTGTGTGGTTTCTTG
Source organism: Homarus americanus (assembly GCF_018991925.1). Lineage (NCBI taxonomy): Eukaryota > Metazoa > Arthropoda > Malacostraca > Decapoda > Nephropidae > Homarus > Homarus americanus. Next base: position 10,756 of record NW_024745943.1, read on the forward strand.
TTTTTCACAAGACACAGACGGATGATACGACTACCAGTTTGAAGAATCCGTACACACCGCTGCCACCTATATGAATCGGCTGCTTGTCCAATTAACCAGTCCGTTCACACATATTTATATTTGGGTTTTAAGTAATGAAACCCAAACGGTAGTTCCTTTGTTTTATTATAAAAGGTTGTATATATAATTCCTGAGTGTATATCAACCGTAAGTCTCACTGTCTAGGAGTGAACGAGAAAGGGACGGCGTTCATGTATGATAAACGTTAGGTCACGTCCTTACGATATGAGTTGTGGTGAGCTACTGAAGCTTAGGGGCATCGCAGTGTGTGCTTACAGAAATGCTGAGCTATGGGTCTCGCCCTCTTGGGTAAGTTGCCCGCTCACGTGTCAATCTCATGTCTTACTCATAGACAGTGGAAAGTTACAGGGTGGTGAATCTGAATATAATATCAGATGTATTGACCCATTTATATAATACGTTCTGTTGATGAGACAGGGGCCTATTACAGTTATACACGATCAGGGGGCTTTGTTATACTTGATCAGGGGCCTTTGTTTTAATCGTTCAAGGGACTTTTTTATACTCGATCAGGGGACTTTGTTATACTCGATGAGGGGGCTTTGTTAAACTCGATGAGGGGGCTTTGTTAAACTCGATGAGAGGCCTTTGTTATACTCGATCAGGGGACATTGTTATACTCTATGAGGGGGCTTTGTTATACTCGATCAGGGAACTTTGTTATACTCGGTGAGGGGACTTTGTTATACTCGATCAGGGGACTTTGTTATACTCGTTCAGGGGACTTTGTTATATTTGATCAGGGGACTTTGTTATGCTCGATGAGGGGGCTGTGTTATACACGATCAGGGGGCTTTGTTATACTTGATCAGGGGCCTTTGTTTTAATCGTTCAAGGGACTTTTTTATACTCGATCAGGGGACTTTGTTATACTCGATGAGGGGGCTTTGTTAAACTCGATGAGGGGCCTTTGTTATACTCGACCAGGGGACTTTGTTATACTCGATCAAGGGCCTTTGTTAAACTCGATCAGGGGCCTTTGTTATACTCGATCAGGGGATTTTGTTATTCTCGATCAGGGGACTTTGTTATACTCGTTCAGGGGACTTTGTTATACTTGATGAGGGGCCTTTGTTATACTCGCCCAGGGGACTTTGTTATAAACGTTCAGGGGACTTTGTTATACTAGATCAGGGGACTTTGTTATACTCGATCAGGGGACTTTGTTATACTCGACCCGGGGAGTTTGTTATACTTGACCAGGGGACTTTGTTATAATCGATCAGGGGCCTTTGTTAAACTCGATCAGGGGCCTTTGTTATACTCGATCAGGGGACTTTTTTATACTCGATCAGCGGACTTTGTTATACTTGATCAAGGGACTTTGTTATACTCGATGAGGGGCCTTTGTTATACTCAATCAGGGGACTTTGTTATACTCGATCAGCGGACTTTGTTATTCTCGATCTGGGGATTTTGTTATACTCATTCAGGGGACTTTGTTATACTTGATTAGGGGACTTTGTTATACTCGATGAGGGGCCTTTGTTAAACTCGATGAGGGGCCTTTGTTATACTCGACCAGGGGACTTTGTTATACTCGATCAGGGCCTTTGTTAAACTCGATATGGGGACTTTGTTATACTCGATCAGCGGACTTTGTTATACTTGATCAGGGGACTTTGTTATACTCGATGAGGGGCCTTTGTTAAACTCGACCAGGGGGCTTTGTTATACTCGATCAGTGGCCTTTGTTAAACTCGATCAGGGGCCTTTGTTATACTCGATCAGGGGACTTTGTTATACTCGATCAGGGGACTTTATTATACTCGATCAGCGGACTTTGTTATACTCGATCACGGGACGTTGTTATACTCGATCAGAGGCCTTTGTTATACTCGATCAGGGGCCTTTGTTAAACTCGATATGGGGACTTTGTTGTACTCGATCAGCGGGCTTTGTTATACTCGATCAGGGACCTTTGTTATACTCGATCAGGGGACTTTGTTATACTCGTTGAGGGGACTTTGTTATACTTGATCAGGGAACTTTGTTATACTCGATGAGGGGCCTTTGTTATACTCGACCAGGGGACTTTGTTATAATCGTCCCCTGATCGAGTATAAGAAAGTCCGCTGATCGAGCATAACAAAGTCCCCTGATCGAGTATAACAAAGTCCCCTGATCGAGTATAACAAAGGCCCCTGATCGAGTTTAACAAAGGCCAATGATCGAGTATAACAAAGCCCCCTGGTCGAGTTTAACAAAGGCCCCTCATCGAGTATAACAAAGTTCCCTTATCAAGTATAACAAAGTCCGCTGATCGAGTATAACAAAGTCCCCATATCGAGTTTAACAAAGGCCCCTGATCGAGTATAACAAAGTCCCCTGGTCGAGTATAACAAAGGCCCCTCATCGAGTTTAATAAAGGCCCCTCATCGAGTATAACAAAGTCCCCTAATCAAGTATAACAAAGTCCCCTGAATGAGTATAACAAAATCCCCAGATCGAGAATAACAAAGTCCGCTGATCGAGTATAACAAAGTCCCCTGGTCGAGTATAACAAAGGCCCCTCATCGAGTATAACAAAGTCCCGTGATCAAGTATAACAAAGTCCCCTGAACGAGTATAACAAAATCCCCTGATCGAGAATAACAAAGTCCACTGATCGAGTATAACAAAGTCCCCTGATAGAGTATAACAAAATCCTCTGATCGAGTATAACAAAGGCCCCTGATCGAGTTCAACAAAGGCCCCTGATATAGTATAACAAAGTCCTCTGGTCGAGAAGAACAAAGGCCCCTCATCGAGTTTAACAAAGGCCCCTCATCGAGTATAACAAAGTCTCCTGGTCGAGTATAACAAACTCTCCTGGTCGAGTATAACAAAGGCCCCTGATCGAATATAACAAAGGCGCCTGAACGAGTATAACAAAGGCCCCTGATCGAGTATAACAAAGTTCACTGATCGAGTATAACAAAGTCCCCTGATCGTGTATAACAAAGTCCCCTGATCGAGAATAACAAAGTCCCCTCACCGAGTATAACAAAGCCCCCTGATCAAGTATAACAAAGGCCCCTGATCGAGTATAACAAAGTCCCCTGGTCGAGTATAACAAAGTCCCCTGATCGAGTATAACAAAGGCCCCTCATCGAGTATAACAAAGTCCCATGACCGAGAATAACAAAGTCCCCTCATCGAATATAACAAAGTCCCCTGATCGAGTATAACAAATTCCCCTAATCGAGTATAACAACGTCCCCTGATCGAGTATAACAAACTCCCCTGGTCGAGTATAACAAAGTCCCCTGATCGAGTATAACTAAGTCCCCTGATCGAGTATAACAAAGTCGCCTAAACGATTATAACAAAGTCCCCTATTCGAGTATAACAAAGTCCCCTGATTGAGTATAAAAATGGCCCCTAATCGAGTATAATAAAGTCCCCTCATCGAGTATAACAAAGTCCCCTGATCGAGTATAACAAAGCCCCCTGATCGAGTATAACAAAGTCCCCTGATCGAGTATAACAAAGTCTCCTAATCGAGTATAACAAAGTCCCCTGATCGAGTATAACAAAGGCCTCTCATCGAGTATAACAAAGTCCCCTGATCGAGTATAACAAAGTTCCATGATCGAGTATAACAAAGGCCCCTAATTGAGTTTAACAAAGGCCCCTGATCGAGTATAACAAAGTCCCCTGATCGAGTATAACAAACTCCCCTGGTCGAGTATAACAAAGTCCCCTGATCGAGTATAACAATGTCCCCTGATCGAGTATAACTAAGTCCCTTGACCGATTATAACAAAGGCCCCTGATCAAGTATAACAAAGCCCTCTCATCGTGTATAACAAAGCCCCCTCATCGAGTATAACAAACTCCCCTGATCATGTATAACAAAGTTCCCTGAACGAGTATAACAAAGTCCCCTGAACGATTATAACAAAGGCCCCTCATCGAGTTTAACAAAGGCCCCTGATCGAGTATAGCAAAGTCCCCTGGTCGAGTATAACAAAGGCCCCTCATCGAGTTTAACAAAGGCCCCTCATCGAGTATAACAAAGTCCCCTGATAAAGTACTACAAAGTCCCCTGAACGAGTATAACAAAGTCCTATGATCGAGAATAACAAAGTCCGCTGATTGAGTATAACAAAGTCCCCTGATCGAGTATAACAAAGGCCCCTCATCGAGTATAACAAAGGCCCCTAATGGAGTTTAACAAAGGCCCCTGATCGAGTATAACAAAGTCCCCTGGTCGAGTATATCAAGCTCCCCTGGTCGAGTATAACAAAGTCCCCTGATCGAGTATAACAAAGTCCCCTGATCGAGTATAACAAAGTCCCCTGAACGAATATAACAAAGTCCCCTGGTCGAGTATAACAAAGGCCCCTCATCGAGTTTAACAAAGTCCCCTGTTCAATTATAACAAAGTCCCCTGAACGATTATAACAAAATCCCCTGGCCGAGTATAACAAAGGCCCCTCATCGAGTATAACAAAGTCCCCTGATTGAGTACAAAAATGTCCCCTGATCGAGTTTAACAAAGGCCCCTCATCGAGTATAACAAAGTCCCCTGGTCGAGTATAACAAACTCCCCTTGTCGAGTATAACAAAGTCCCCTTATCGAGTATAACAAAGTCCCCTGAACGATTATAACAAAGTCCCCTGGTCGAGTATAACAAAGGCCCCTCATCGAGTATAACAAAGTTCCCTGATCAAGTATAACAAAGTCCCCTCAACGAGTTTAACAAAGTCCCCTGATCGAGTATAACAAAGGTCCCTGATCGAGTATAACAAAGCCCGCTGATCGAGTACAACAAAGTCCCCATATCGAGTTTAACAAAGGCCCCTGATCGAGTATAACAAAGGCCTCTGATCAAGTATAACAACGTCCCGTGATCGAGTATAACAAAGTCCGCTGATCGAGTATAATAAAGTCCCCTGATCGAGAATATCAAAGTCCCCTGATCGAGTATAACAAAGGCCCCTGATCGAGTTTAACAAAGGCCACTGATCGAGTATAACAAAGCCCCCTGGTCGAGTTTAACAAAGGCCCCTCATCGAGTATAACAAAGTCCCCTAATCAAGTATAACAAAGTCCGCTGATCGAGTATAAGAAAGTCCCCATATCGAGTTTAACAAAGGCCCCTGAACGAGTATATCAAAGTCCCCTGGTCGAGTATAACAAAGGCCCCTCATCGAGTTTAACAATGGCCCCTCATCGAGTATAACAAAGTCCCCTAATCAAGTATAACAAAGTCCCCTGAATGAGTATAACAAAATCCCCAGATCGAGAATAACAAAGTCCGCTGATCGAGTATAACAAAGTCCCCTGATTGAGTATAACAAAGGCCCCTCATCGAGTATAACAAAGTCCCTTGATCAAGTATAACAAAGCCCGCTGATCGAGTATAACAAAGTCCCCTGATCGAGTAAAACAAAGGCCCCTGATCGAGTTTAACAAAGGCCCCTGATCGATTATAACAAAGTCCCCTGGTCGAGTATAACAAACTCCCCTGGATCGAGTATAACAAAGTCCCCTGATCGAGTATAACAAAGTCCCCTGATCTAGTATAACAAAGTCCCCTGAACGTTTATAACAAAGTCCCCTGGGCGAGTATAACAAAGGCCCCTCATCGAGTATAACAAAGTCCTCTGATCAAGTATAACAAAGTCCCCTGAACGAGTATAACAAAGTCCCCTGATCGAGAATAACAAAATCCCCTGATCGAGTATAACAAAGGCCCCTGATCGAATTTAATAAAGGCCCCTGATCGAGTATAACAAAGTCCCCTGGTCGAGTATAACAAAGGCCCCTCATCGAGTTTAACAAAGCTCCCTCATCGAGTATAACAAAGTCCCCTGATCGAGTATAAAAAAGTCCCTTGAACGATTAAAACAAAGGCCCCTGATCAAGTATAACAAAGCCCCCTGATCGTGTATAACACAGCCCCCTCATCGAGCATAACAAAGTCCCCTGATCAAATATAACAAAGTCCCCTGAACGAGTATAACAAAGTCCCCTGATCGAGTATAACAAAGTCCCCTCACCGAGAATAACAAAGTTCCCTGATCGAGTATAACAAAGCCCCCTCATAGAGTATAACAATGTCCCCTGATCGAGTATAACAAAGGCCTCTCATCGAGTTTAACAAAGCCCCCTCATCGAGTTTAACAAAGCCCCCTCATCGAGTATAACAAAGTCCCCTGATCGAGTATAAAAAAGTCCCTTGAACGATTAAAACAAAGGCCCCTGATCAAGTATAACAAAGCCCCCTGATCGTGTATAACTGTAATAGGCCCCTGTCTCATCAACAGAACGTATTATATAAATGGGTCAATACATCTGATATTATATTCAGATTCACCACCCTGTAACTTTCCACTGTCTATGAGTAAGACATGAGATTGACACGTGAGCGGGCAACTTACCCAAGAGGGCGAGACCCATAGCTCAGCATTTCTGTAAGCACGCACTGCGATGCCCCTAAGCTTCAGTAGCTCACCACAACTCATATCGTAAGGACGTGACCTAACGTTTATCATACATGAACGCCGTCCCTTTCTCGTTCACTCCTAGACAGTGAGACTTACGGTTGATATACACTCAGGAATTATATATACAACCTTTTATAATAAAACAAAGGAACTACCGTTTGGGTTTCGTTACTTAAAACCCAAATATAAATATGTGTGAACGGACTGGTTAATTGGACAAGCAGCCGATTCATATAGGTGGCAAGCGGTGTGTACGGATTCTTCAAACTGGTAGTCGTATCATCCGTCTGTGTCTTGTGAAAAACAAGAAACCACACAGCAGTGACGCGTTACATAATCCGAGTGTTTAAAACTATATCCCGTATTGAGACGATATGTAGTGAGCGCTCCTTATCTCTGTCACATACAAATACGTGCAGAATTCGTAATATACAAATATTACAGCCTGTTGGTACATATCCAGATTGAGCCGGTTGAGATAGACTCCACTCAGCATTCCCTAGACATTACAGTGTTGCAGTGTTGAACAACAGTTTCGTAGCCTGGAATTCAATTGGTATTTCACTAGCAGCTGAGCAGTATTGTTGTGTCGTCAGCGCGAATTACGAAGTTCGGTGTCATCATACAGATCTCCATATATACGTGGACTGTGAAGACTTGGCATACGGCAGTTTTCGCCAGCGAACCAGCAACCACCAGTGTGATAACCAATCATCAGTTTTCTGATCGCCGGAGGAGGAACTCACCTACAGGTATTCAAGTGGACTCGTCTCTTACCAAAGCAGAAGCGTCTCTCGTTGCCAAGGAAACCAGCAGCAGCGCACGCATCCTAGGAAGAGGCCCCACCCTCACTCCACCCACCGCTCCACTCAGAACTCTTGAAGGATCACATTTTCTATACAGACGTACTACTCTGTATAAATAGGTATTTAAATTTCATAGTTCTACACACATGAACACGTTCGAGAGATATCTTCACACCGATAGGTTCGTCGGATAGGATTATTTCAATGATAAAGTGTCGAATGTAAGATTAATGTATTGAAATCCTATAATTTACAGTAGTTTGTAAGTGTCTGTCTACTTATTGATAGTTTAATAATTAACTACAAAACATATTCATTGTCTTGTAAATGAGAGGCAAGTGATCTACTTACTGTTAAGTATTCATTGACCCAAGGGGGCTAATAGATAATTTCTAAGTTTCCCATGTCTAATGTAGATGAAATCGAACGCCTAGCGCAACTATTTGCTGATAACCAACTCATCAATGATCAAGCCCAGACTGACATAGATTTTGAGTATGGAACACAGTTAAATGAGTCGGTAGGAAGTAGTGAGAAAGTTATAGACGAATCATTTGACGACTTAAACCGTCGTGCCCTACGGTCTGGTAATCACTATAGTACCTCACCTAAGTATACTAAAGCAGTTACCCCTGTTACAGGTGATAGTGTGTCTGTTGCTAAATCGGTAACAACCTTATTAACCCAGCCTTCTTTTAAGAGTAAGAATACTAATTTGCTTAATACTAACACTAAAATGGCATCTTCTAAACCTCACACCAGTACTACTACCACACCTAAAGCTGATAATGTTATTAATATCATGCAGCGCGGTGATTATGTTCGAAATTTCACGGGACAAGACGATTATAGGGTCGCACATTTTATTCGTGCATGTGAAGATAGCGTGCGCAATAGTCACATAACGACTGACGAAGATAAGAAAGCATATGTACGTTCCCATATAACGCAGGGTTCCTATGCAGGCAGTCGTTTAAATGCGTTTGGTTTACAAAGCCCTGACTATGAAAAGTTCAAGCGAACGCTAATTGGGATTTTTGGGGGTAGGTCACAGCTGGGCCAACTGCAATGGATCTTCAGATGGTTGGATCGCTGTATTCCAGGTATACGAAACGAAAGACCCGTTGACGCTGTTGACATCGCGGGCGAGGTTCGCCAGGACATGCAAGCGACCTTCCGGTTATCAGGCTGGTACAACTCACGGGGTGATATGCCACCGGACAATGTGGAAACATTGATAGAACTAATAAGTTTTCTTCTTTCCGTCCGTGTTCCCTTATATAGCCAGGCACAGGAAGTACAGTATGAACCACCCTTGGATATGGTGGAATACGCAAACAAGCTCTGTCCCCAGGCTACGGGCCCCTTACTGGCGCAACCCTCAGTGACGTCACCACAACCCCAGCCGTCTCAGATGCCACAGATGCCTCACTCTCAGACTCCTTATGCGACACACTTAGCTTCGATCGCTCGTCCCCGCCTAACATATAAACAGAAAACATCTTTACGATGCGCACATTGTAATAAACGTGGCCACGTAATGGAAGATTGTTTTCAGCTCCGAGGTAATAGTGCTAATTTTAAGGCCACACCCGGTGCAAAGCCATTCTCAAGGTCAAACAAAGAGGGAGCAAAAGCAGCACCTCCTCCTCCTACCCAGACAGCGCGCAAATGGTGCGCTCTTCACAAATCGACATCTCATAGTTCACATGAGTGCGATATACTAATAAAGGCTAGGGAGTGGACCTAAGTGAAACGGAGGTGTCGTATAGGCGCAAGCAGAAACGTCCCCAGGACAAGTCATCGGGGGAAGACCAGCGCACACTACAGCAAGGAGAGGGATAGATAGGGTAATTCCCGCCCCTCCTCACAGCACTTCTATAGCGGCCTCATTAATAGCGGCGCTTAGAAAAGTGGAAGTGTTGTCAGTGCCGGTGAGAGTGGATAATACCAGATTGGCTCTTGATATAGACACAGGTGCTTGCGCTAATGTATTGGCCTTGACATCATATCACGAGTTACAACGTAAATTCCCTCACCGCAAATTCAAATGGAGGCCTAGTAACGCTGAGCTCGAAGGAGTTTCAGGTACTCAGCTGAGCATCAAAGGAATGGTGGCGTTACCACTCAGATTCTCAAGACGTGGTACGCCCTTCTACGTGGACTTTTATATAGTTCAGCAGTTCAATTTGCCAGCTGACGGGTTACTTGGTCTACCAACTCTTCGAAAGAACATGATAGATGTTCATCCACGTAATAATAGTGTTACGTTTAAAGGTGTTTCCTACACAACAATGAGTCATTCTGAACCTTTGCTCACCGCTAGGACGAAAGTGTTGTCTACCAATCCTATTAAGAGGAAGGCGGATCATGTCAGAGAGATCTCTCGACCTCAACCACACACCTTCCCAGCGTGATTAAAGCAGCAAGAGTTGGAAGATAGTACCTGCAATGTTGAAGAGTACTCTCCATTACCAGAATGAGGAATTCACCAACGCAAAAATCCTGTGAGCTGAAGTGAACATTAGTTTCTGCAAATGATTCGTTCACTGCCCAGGGTGTGACAGGACGTGACTGCAGTTGTTGAGACTACTCATCAATCAACATCCTGTCAACAAAATTCTTTCGTATGGCGTGAACAACCTCCAGTTACCAGCACCCAGCACCCACCCTAGTGATGATGACACATCCGGTCTGAGAGATGGTCTCAGCATTCTGAGGTATGGTGTTGTGGATGACGTTGTGTGACAATTAGCGGCGGTTTGCTGTACTCAGGATTTTTGTGAGCATTGACCCAATCACCGGACCTTGGAATCAGCTGTGTCTACTGTGGGACACACACACACAAGTCTACAGGATTGCGGGAGCAATTTCACATTATCAAGAAATTAAAGAAAGGATGTTATGTGTGTGATTTTCTAGATATCACAGCAATGTCGAAGTGCAACCAAATAAATTCCTAATTCGAGGTATTGTTGCGAATTGCCAACAGACTCGACTGGCCAGGATAGATCAAATAGCACCACATGTCAAGGTGATCGATCATCCTCAGGGCAAGACACGCCTGTTAGAGCTGCTTGCCGACTACAGAAATAGTAGCCTGGCCAGGGGAAACGCTAGGTCAGACAGATTTAACATCCGATCATATAGCATTAAAGGAAGGAACCAACCCTATTTACATACCAGCTTATAGACTACCTCATAGCCAGCGCGCTGTAGTGCAAGATATGGTACAGGGTATGTTAGATGAGAATGTCATTAGACACTCAAAATCCCCCTTTAATAGCCCATTATTCCTCGTCCCGAAAAAGGATGGTGGATGGCGCCCTGTCATAGATTTCAGGCGCGTAAATGATCAAACAATCCCTGATAGGTACCCAATGCCTATCTTGAGTGACATATTGCAATCCTTAGGCAAGGATAATGCAGTATTTAGCAACTTAGATTTGCTTAGTGGGTATTGGCAAATACCACTCGATGAAAAATCACGAGAAATCACGGCATTTAGCACGCCTCTAGGCCACTTTGAGTGTCTACGAATGCCATTTGGTCTCAGAAATGCCCCACTAACATTTCAAAGAATGATCAACACCCTGTTTGCCGGACTAATTGGTAACACAGTCTGCGCTTATTTGGATGATCTAATAGTAGTCAGTAAGGACGTCGATTCCCATCTGATAAAACTGCGTGAAGTTTTGGCCAAACTTTCCACAGCAGGACTCAAAATAAAACTCTCAAAGTGCGAGTTTTTAAAATCCAGAATCCATTTCCTTGGTCATGTAGTTGACGGTGAGGGCATACACACAGTTAATGATAAAGTCAAAGCTGTATCTCGGTTCCCGCGTCCTACCTCAAATGATCATGTGCGTAGCCTTCTCGGATTATCTGGTTATAATCGTTCCTTTATCAAGGACTATGCAACATTAGCATCGCCCCGAACGAGGTTGCTCAAAAAAAAGATGCAGTGTTTATATAGGATGCTGAACACGAGGAAAGTTTTACGGCATTGAAGACAGCGCTAACCAATGCCCCGGTTCTAGCATTCCCAGACTACACTCAACCTTTCACTCTCTGTACTGACGCTCCCGGAATTGGAGTCGGAGCAGTGCTCATGCAAGAGGACACGCGTGGGAAGTTTAGAGTGATAGCATTTGCAAATCGCAAACTAATCGATGCTGAAACACGTTATTCGGTGACGCATTTAGAAACGTTAGCCGTTGTGTGGGCACTTAAGAAGTTCAAAGACATTATCTTTGGCTACAAGATAACTGTTTTTACTGATCATGCGGCAGTCACCGAACTGTTCCATGGCAGAAACTTATCAGGCAGATTAGCACGCTGGTATCTGACAATTCAAGAGTTTGACCCCGAATTTAGGTATTTACCTGGGAGGGCGAATGTTGTCGCCGACGCTCTGTCGAGAAATATAGCACCAGTAATGCCTGTATCAACATTCACTCTTTCGCAGCTGGAAGATGAGCAACGACGCGACCCATATTGGTCAGCTGTTATTTTTGCTCTCGAATCGGGCGAGGATGTTAAACTCCCCAAGTTATTTCTTCCCTTAAGTCAGTTTGAATTACGACATAACATACTCAATAGGACGAGAAAATCTCCTGAGGGTAATGTGTCTCAAATAGTCGTACCTGACACGTTGCGCAAAAGCAGTAATGACATTGTTCCACGATGTCCCACAAGCAGGTCACCAAGGTCGTGATAAATGCTTAGCGGATTTACGAAAGAAGTATTTCTGGAACACTATGAAGAAAGACATAGAATTACACATAGCTAATTGTTTGGCATGTGCTCAACATAAAAGATCAACAGGATCACCTGCCCCGATTCTACAATATCCTACACCAGACCGTCCGTTTGACACAGTCGCTGTTGATGTGTTACAACTCCCAATGAGTCATCAGGGATCAGGATACGTCTTAGTGTGTGTGGATCATTTTTCCAGGTTCGTGGTCTTGATCCCACTAAAAAGCAAAACGGCCGAAGCAGTTGCCTATGCATTAGTAATGAATCTCATATGTCCATATACTACGCCTAAAGTTCTACTCTCTGATAATGGAACAGAGTTCAAGAATGAGCTAATAGAGCATATGTGTTTACAATATGGAATTAAACAAACTTTTGTGACAGCTTATCATCCACAGGCTAATGGCCTTGTTGAAAGAACCAATCGTAAAATCCTAGAAATACTGCGTCCAATAGTTAGTGGTTTTCAATACGCCTGGGAGGATTGGTTACCGCAGGTTGCAGCGTCGATTAATGGGTCAGTTAATAGCTCTACGGGCAAAACACCCTACTATATTGTCTATGGCACAGATAAACGTCTGCCTTACGACATCCTTACAGAGGCGCCATACCCGGTATATAATACGGATGATTTTGCGGCAAAACAAATTCATGTCTTTACAGAAATTCATAACCAAGTACGATCACAGCTAGCGGCGTCACGCGCCGAAATGATCATCACACAACATAAACATGCTAAACCTATCGCACTGAACGTTGGGGACGCTGTTATGTTACAGGAACCTGAAAGGAACTCCAAACTTTCGGCGAAATTTTCTGGTCCATTCCGCATAATCTCAAAAGAAGCAGGCAACAAATTCAAAATATGGAAGCCTAATGCACAGATCGCAGATGTCGTGCACGCGGATCGTCTGAAGAAGACCCAGACAAATGTCTTACCTCAAGTTGATGATAATGTGATTGATACATCCTTACAGACTGTTCAGAAGTAAAATGTCCCAAATGACTATTGTATGAAACTACGTTCTGCGAGTAGAAGTTAACTCGTACTTTCTCGTCAGATGGAAAACGTCGACGGCCAACTACAATCAGCATTGGACATTCTTCATGGTCTCAGCACAGCTTCGATGAATTCGACAATAGTTTCATGAACGTTGTCGTTCAAGCTGTATCTCAACAGAATCGTGTTATTTCTCAAACCTTTCACGCGATTACTGCTCTAGAATCAAAGGTTAATGCAATCATAATGGAGCCTAACCAAGTTTCGAGGATTGTTACTAGGTTACAGAAAGCAATCCCGACGTTAGAATGGCTCCTTTACTTCACAGAATATTTGCATGCTGCTGAAATTTCAGTTCATAAAATTGTAACCTCTAAAAATGAACTAATAGACAGCATTGTAGATGCCAGGATAGGACGTGTGGACGCGAAGCTTGTGCCTGTGCAGACGCTTCTTGAAGCTTTAAAAATAGCCAAGTTGCAGTATCATTTAACTCCGATTTTCAATGACAATGAGGTTCAATATCATTACCCACTGTTGGAGTCAACCCTCACGCACAATGCAATTCTGATCCACATTCCTATGCGAGGGCAACATGAGTTTAATGCATGGCATTTAGAACCCTTCCCCTGGTTTGTGAACGACACACTGTATACCCTAGATAGGCCTAAAGAATTTTTCTTAGTAGATGAAGAATATTTATTGTTGTCAATAGAGGATTCTGAGGTACTGTCACGGTGTAAGTCGTCTTATCTACACCTACACGTATGTCCAGCCTACATGTTTGCATTTATTCCTGCTGCAGAGGGAATATGTGAATTGGCAGTCATGCAACCAAATGTACGCACAGCACTAGCGCAATGCAGATATAGGCCAGTTAGTCTAAAGACTGTGTTCCACGCTCATCTTCACAATGTGCAGTATTTGTTCTTTCAAATCTCACTACTGCAATTTTAAAATGCCATGATGGTGTTAAGCAGCTAGTTGTGAAAGGGCATTACAAGGCTCCTAATTACTATGAAATCACTTGTAGTACATTACAGACCTTGCCTACTCATCAGCATTTTGCTTTAATCGAAAACTCAAGTCTGCTTTAATTCAACTTCCTATAATGAATTTCACTATTAAGAATATTCAAATAGTATCAGAGAAATTAAAAGTTTTAGCTTTCTTGAACGAGACACATTTTGCTGATTTGAAGAATAACTTGCCATTTTCCATTTCACGAGAATTTGCACTACCAAGTCTTACAATTCCCTCTATTTTGTTATTTCTGGCAATTATGTTCCTGTTCTGTTATTACAGGTTGTATATATAATTCCTGAGTGTATATCAACCGTAAGTCTCACTGCCTAGGAGTGAATGAGAAAGGGACGGCGTTTATGTATGATAAACGTTAGGTCACGTCCTTACGATATGAGTTGTGGTGAGCTACTGAAGCTTAGGGGCATCGTAGTGCGTGCTTACAGAAATGCTGAGCTATGGGTCTCGCCCTCTTGGGTAAGTTGCCCTCTCACGTGTCAATCTCATGTCTTACTCATAGACAGTGGAAAGTTACAGGGTGGTGAATCTGAATATAATATCTGATGTATTGACCCATTTATAAACTACGTTCTGTTGATGAGACAGGGGCCTATTACATCGCTCGGTCACCTACCAGCCGAGCTCCGTGAGGCCTAAATAACTCACAGAGTACAGTACATCCTAGACAACCCTAACCATGTTATAAACAGATATGTAGACACTAAGCTGGGGAAATTACTGTAGGGGTATTCTCTACTACAGGGGACCTAGACTTTTGTGTCGTACGGGTTAGTATGTTGTGAACAATGTTGAATTTGGATGATACTGCCCGGTAATAACA
>NW_024745944.1:0-3016 GCF_018991925.1 Homarus americanus
ACACACAATGTACACACACAGTACAGGTATACAAACAATGTACATACACAGTACAGGTATACAGACAATGTACACACACAGTACAGGTATACAAACAATGTACACACACAGTACAGGTGTACAAACAATGTACACACACAGTACAGGTATACAGACAATGTACACACACAGTACAGGTATACAAACAATGTACACAGACAGTACAGGTATACAAACAATGTACACAGACAGTACAGGTATACAAACAATGTACACACACAGTACAGGTATACACACAATGTACACACACAGTACAGGTATACAAACAATGTACACACACAGTACAGATATACAAACAATGTACACACACAGTACAGATATACAAATAATGTACACACACAGTACAGGTACACAGACAATGTACACACACAGTACAGGTATACAAACAATGTACACACACAGTATAGATATACAAACAATGTACACACACAGTACAGATATACAAATAATGTACACACACAGTACAGGTACACAGACAATGTACACACACAGTACAGGTATACAAACAATGTACACACACAGTACAGGTATGCAAACAATGTACACACGGTACAGGTATACACACAATGTGTACACACACAGTACAGGTATACAGACAGTGTACACACACGCAGTATAGGTACACACAATGTACACACACAGTACGGGTGTACAAACAATGTACACACACACAGTACAAAAGGTATACAAACAATGTACACACACAGTACAGGTATACAGACAATGTACACACACAGTACAGGTATACACACAATGTACACACACAGTACAAGTATACAAACAATGTACACACACAGTACAGGTATACAAACAATGTACACACACAGTACAGGTATACAGACAATGTACACACACAGTACAGGTATACAGACAATGTACACACACAGTACAGGTATACAGACAATGTACACACACAGTACAGGTATACAGACAATGTACACACGCAGTATAGGTATGCATACAATGTACACAGACAAGACAGGTGTACAGACAATGTACACACACAGTACAGGTATACAGACAATGCACACACACAGTTCAGGTATACAAACAATGTACACACACAGTACAGGTATACCGACAGTGTTCACACTCACTGTACAGGTATAACCGACATTGTACACACTCACTGTACAGGTAAACCGACAGTGTAAGGCCACAGAAACAGGGCAATAGAACACACTTTATCGAACTGTTCATCTCTGTTCATTAATTGTAAGTGACCAAGTTGATCATAGTAAATAATGAATGTTGTAAATAATGACATATGACAAAAAATAGTCAGGGAAGAAGAAGAAGGAGGAGGAGGAGGAGGAGGAGGAGGAGGAGGGGTCGGGTAAGAAGTCCTGAGAACTTCCGGTTAA
Source organism: Homarus americanus (assembly GCF_018991925.1). NCBI lineage: Eukaryota > Metazoa > Arthropoda > Malacostraca > Decapoda > Nephropidae > Homarus > Homarus americanus. Next base: position 1,404 of record NW_024745944.1, read on the forward strand.
GTGTGTGAGTAGCGTAACCACCTCCTCCTGCTCCTGCTCCTCCCCCTCCATCTCTTACTCTTCTTCCTCCTCTTCCTCCCTTTCACCCATCTCTCTCTCTCTTCTTCCCTTCTTTATTCTTTCATCCTCTACCTCTTTGGTATCCTCACCTTTTCTTGCTTCTTTTCTCTCTCCTTCACTCCCTCCTTCCGTCTTTCACTCCCTCCCTCCCTCCTCCACCACACACTCCCCTTCATTCCCTCCTTTCTATTTCCCTCCCTCACTTCCTCTCCTTTTCCCCTCCCCTTCACTCTTCCCTCCTTTTATTCCTTCCATCATCATTCCTCCCTCCTTCTGCCTGTCTTCCGCCCTCCTTCTCAAGCACCTGCCCTCACCCTTCATCCTTCACTCACTCACACACACACACACACACACACACACACACACACACACACAGACAGGGGGCGAGGAGGTGAGGAGAAAGGGAGGAGGGCAGGTGTGTTAGGGGAGTGGTGAAGGTGGCATCAGAAGGAAGGCGTGGTGTGGGAGAGGGAGCGTCCACAGGGTGGTGAAGAGAAAGTATCCAGTCTCGCGACGCACTGTAGCTTCTTGGGGCGTGTGGTCACGCGTCAGGGCGACCGTACACACACACACACACACACACACACACACACACACACACACACACTAAAAGATCAAGAGACTAGACAAACGATTTAGAGACCGAATTTTGACACGTTATCCAATACCACCACACATTATGACGTCAGACCAGAACACCATCACTATAGACCTAAACACCATCACTGCAGACCGAAACACTATCACTACAGACCTAAACACCATCCCTACAAACCTAAACACCATCACTACAGACCTAAACACCATCACTACAGACCGAAACACCATCACTACAGACCTAAACACCATCACTACAGACCGAAACACTCACTATAGACCGAAACACCATCACTACAGACCTAAAGACCATCACTACAGACCTAAACACCAGCACTACAGACCGAACCCACTAATAATCAATTTTGAGACCAAATGGATATATAAGACCTAATTGAGAGACCTTGTGAGCCACTAGACAGCAGAGACCAGGTGAGAGGCGGGAAAAGCAGGTGGACACAGGTAGGGGAGGCACGCGTCAGGTGGTGGACAGGACACGTTAAATGGTCACTTCCGAAGAGGGAGTAGGTAGGTAGGTAGGTAGGTGAGAGTGGTAGAGTGGGTGGAGTGGTCTGGGTGGAGTGGGTGGTGGGTGGGTGGAGTGGAGTGGAGTGGAGTGCTGGGTGGGTGGGTGGGTGGGTGGGTGGAGTGGGTGGGTGGGTGCTAGGTGGGTGGGTGGAGTGGGTGGGTGGGTGGGTGGGTGGGTGCTAGGTGGGTGGGTGGGTGGGTGGGTGGGTGGGTGGGGTGGGTGGGTGGGTGGGTGGATGGGTGGTTGGGTGGGTGGGTGCTGGGTGGGTGGGTGGGGTGGGTGGGTGGGTGGATGCTGGGTGGGTGGGTGCCTGGGTGGGTGGGGTGGGTGGGCCAGTTGGGGCGGGTGGGGTGGGTTGGGTTGGTTGGTTGGGTGTGGGTGGGTTGGGTGGGTGGGTGCTGGTTGGGTGTTAGGTACTAGGTAGGTA
>NW_024745945.1:0-10231 GCF_018991925.1 Homarus americanus
TTACAATCATGGTCGTGGTTGTTACAATCATGGTCGTAGTTGCTATATTCATGGTCGTGGGTGTTATAATGATGGTCGTGGTTGTTATAATCATGGTCGTGGTTGTTAAAATCATGGTCGTGGTTGTTATAATCATGGTCGTACTTGTTATAACCATGGTTATAATCAGTGTTGTGGTTGTTATAATCATGGTGGTGATTGTTATAATCATGGTCGTCGTTGCTATATTCATAGTCGTGGTTGTTATAATCATGGTCGCTGGTTGTTATAATCATAGTCGTGGTTGTTATAATTATGGTCGTGGGTGGTTTAATCATAGTCGTGGTTGTTATAATCATGGTCGTGGTTGTTATAATCATCGTCGTGGTTATCATAATCATTATCGTGGTTATGATTATAGTCGTGGTTGTTATAATCATGGTCGTGGTTGTTATAATCATAGTCGTGGTTGTTATAATCATGGTTGTGGGTGTTATAATCATGGTCGAGGTTGTTATAATCATAGGCGGGGTTGTTATAATCATTGTCGTGGTTGTTATAATCATAGTGTGGTTATTATAATCATTATCGTGGTTATGATTATAGTCGTGGTTGTTATATTCATGATCGTGGTTTTTATAATCATGGTCGTTGTTGTTACAATCATGGTCGTGGTTGTTATAATCATGGTCGTGGTTATGATCATGGTCATAGTTGTTATAATCAAGGTCGTGGGTGTTATAATCATTATCGTGGTTATGATCATGGTCGTACTTGTTATAATCATGGTCGTGGGAGTTATAATCATAGATGTCGTTGTTATAATCATAGTCGTGGTTGTCATGATCATTGTCGTGGTTTTTATGATCATGGTTGTGATTGTTATAATCATGGTCGTCTTTGTTATAGTAATAGTTGTGGTTGTTATAATATTGGCCGTGGTTGTTATAATCATAGTCGTGGTTGTTATAATCATGGTTGTGGGTGTTATAATCATGGTCGAGGTTGTTATAATCATAGTCGGGGTTGTTATAATCATGGTCGTGGTTGTTATAATCATAGTCTTGGTTATCATAATCATTATCGTGGTTGTGATTATAGTCGTGGTTGTTATAATCATGGTCGTGGTTGTTATAATCATGGTCGTGGTTGTTACAATCATGGACGTGGTTGTTATAATCATGGTCGTGGTTATGATCATGGTCGTGGTTGTTACAATCATGGTCGTGGTTGTTATAATCATGGTAGTGGTTATGATCATGGGCGTAGTTGCTATATTCATGGTCGTGGGTGTTATAATCATAGTCGTGGTTGTTATAATCATAGTCATGGTTGTTAAAATCACTGTCGTGGTTATGATCATATTCGTGGTTGTTATAATCATGGTCGTGGTTGTTACAATCATGGTCGAGGTTGTTATAATCATGGTCGTGGTTATGATTATGGTCATAGTTGTTATAATCATGGTCGTGGGTGTTATAATCATTGTCGTGGTTACGATCATAGTCGTGGTTGTTATAATCATGGTCGTGGATGTTTTAATCATAGTCGTGGTTATTATAATCATGGTCGTGGTTGTTATAATCATAGTAGTGGTTATCATAATCATTAAAGTGATTATGATTATAGTCGTGGTTGTTATAATCATGGTCGTGGCTGTTATAATCATGGTCGTGGTTATGATCATGGTCATAGTTATTATATTCATGGTCGTGGTTGTTATAATCATAGATGACGTTGTTATAATCATAGTCGTGGTTGTTATGATCATTGTCGTGGTTGTTATGATCATGGTCGTGATTGTTATAATCATGGTCGTCGTTGTTATAATCATAGTCGTGGTTGTTATAATCATGGTCGTGGGTGATATAATCATAGTCGTGGTTGTTATAATCACTGTCGTGGGTATGATCATATTCCTGGTTGTTATGATCATGGTCGTGGTTGTTATAATCATGGTCGTGGTTGTTACAATCATGGTCGTAGTTGTTATAATCATGGTCGTGGGTGTTATAATCCTTGTCGTGGTCATGATCATACTCGTGGTTGTTATAATCATGGTCGTGGGTGGTGTAATCATAGTCATGGTTGTTAAAATCACTGTCGTGGTTATGATCATATTCGTGGTTGTTATAATCATGGTCGTGGTTGTTATAATCATGGTCGTGGTTGTTGCAATCATGGTCGTGGTTGTTATAATCATGGTCGTGGTTATAATTATGGTGATAGTTGTTATAATCATGGTCGTGGGTGTTATAATCATTGTCGTGGTTACGATCATAGTCGTGGTTGTTATAATCATGGTCGTGGATGTTTTAATCATAGTCGTTGTTATTATAATCATGGTCGTGGTTGTTATAATCATAGTAGTGGTTATCATAATCATTAAAGTGATTATGATTATAGTCGTGGTTGTTATAATCATGGTCGTGGTTGTTATAATCATGGTCGTGGTTATGATCATGGTCATAGTTGTTATAATCATGGTCGTGGTTGTTATAATCATAGATGTCGATTGTTATAATCATAGTCGTGGTTGTTATGATCATTGTCGTGGTTGTTATGATCATGGTCGTGATTGTTATAATCATGGTCGTCGTTGTTATAATCATAGTCGTGGTTGTTATAATCATGGTCGTGGGTGATATAATCATAGTCGTGGTTGTTATAATCACTGTCGTGGTATGATCATATTCCTGGTTGTTATGATCATGGTCGTGGTTGTTATAATCATGGTCGTGGTTGTTACAATCATGGTCGTAGTTGTTATAATCATGGTCGTGGGTGTTATAATCCTTGTCGTGGTTATGATCATACTCGTGGTTGTTATAATCATGGTCGTGGGTGTTATAATCATAGTCGTGGTTGTTATAAACATGGTCGTGGTTGTTATTATCATAGTAGTGGTTATCATAATCATTATCGTGATTATAATCATAGTCGTGGTTGTTATAATCATGGTCGTGGTTGTTATAATCATAATAGTGGTTATCATAATCATTATTGTGATAATGATTATAGTCGTAGTTGTTATAATCATGGTCGTGGTTGTTATAATCATGGTCGTGGTTATGATCATGTTCGTAGTTGCTATAATCATGGTCCTGGGTGTTATAATCATAGTCGTGGTTGTTATAATCGTAGTCGTGGTTGTTATAATCACTGTCGTGGTTATGATCATAGTCGTGGTTGTTATAATCATGGTCATGGTTGTTATAATCATGGTCGTTGTTGTTACAGTCATAGTCGTGGTTGTTACAATCATGGTCGTAGTTGCTATAATCATGGTCGTGGGTGTTATAATGATGGTCGTGGTTGTTATAATCATGGTCATGGTTGTTAAAATCATGGTCGTGGTTGTTATAATCATGGTCGTGGTTGTTATAATCATGGTCGTGGTTGTTACAATGATGGTCGTGGTTTTTATAATCATGGTTGTGGTTATGATCATGGTCGTACTTGTTATAACCATGGTCGTGGGTGTTATAAACATAGTCGTGGTTGTTATACTCATAGTCATGGCTGTTATGATCATTGTTGTGGTTGTTATAATCATGGTGGTGATTGTTATAATCATGGTCGTCGTTGCTATAATCATAGTCGTGGTTGTTATAATCATGGTCGCTGGTTGTTATAATCATAGTCGTGGTTGTTATAATTATGGTCGTGGGTGTTATAATCATAGGCGTGGTTGTTATAATCATGGTCGTGGTTGTTATAATCATCGTCGTGGTTATCATAATCATTATCGTGGTTATGATTATAGTCGTGGTTGTTATAATCATGGTCGTGGTTGTTATAATCATAGTCGTGGTTGTTATAATCATGGTTGTGGTTGTTATAATCATGGTCGTGGTTGTTATAATCATAGTCGTGGTTATAATCATTGTCGGTTATGATCATAGTCGTGGTTGTTATTATCACAGTCATGGTTGTTATAATCATGGTCGTGGTTGTTATAATCCTTGTCGTGGTTATGATCATACTCGTGGTTGTTATAATCATGGTCGTGGGTGTTATAATCATAGTCGTGGTTGTTATAATCATGATCGTGGTTGTTATAATCATAGTAGTGGTTATCATAATCATTATCGTGATTATGATTATAGTCGTGGTTGTTATAATCATGGTCGTGGTTGTTACAATCATGGTCGTGGTTGTTATAATCATGGTCGTGGTTGTTATAATCATAGTAGTGGTTATCATAATCATTATTGTGATTATGATTATAGTCGTAGTTGTCATAATCATGGTCGTGGTTGTTATAATCATGGTCGTGGTTGTTATAATCATAGATGTCTTTGTTATAATCATAGTCGTGGTTGTTATGATCATTGTCGTGGTTGTTATGATCATGGTCGTGATTGTTATAATCATGGTCGTCGTTGTTATAATCATAGTCGTGGTTGTTATAATCATGGTCGTGGGTGATATAATCATAGTCGTGGTATGATCATAGTCGTGGTTGTTATAATCATGGTCGTGGTTGTTATAATCATGGTCGTTGTTGTTACAGTCATGTTCGTGGTTGTTACCTTCATGGTCGTAGTTGCTATAATCATGGTCGTGGGTGTTATAATGATGGTCGTGGTTGTTATAATCATGGTCATGGTTGTTAAAATCATGGTCGTGGTTGTTATAATCATGGTCGTGGTTGTTATAATCATGGTCGTGGTTGTTACAATGATGGTCGTGGTTTTTATAATCATGGTTGTGGTTATGATCATGGTCGTACTTGTTATAACCATGGTCGTGGGTGTTATAAACATAGTCGTGGTTGTTATAATCATAGTCATGGCTGTTATGATCATTGTTGTGGTTGTTATAATCATGGTGGTGATTGTTATAATCATGGTCGTCGTTGCTATAATCATAGTCGTGGTTGTTATAATCATGGTCGCTGGTTGTTATAATCATAGTCGGGGTTGTTATAATCATTGTCGTGGTTGTTATAATCATAGTCGTGGTTACTATAATCATTATCGTGGTTATGATTATAGTCGTGGTTGTTATATTCATGATCGTGGTTTTTATAATCGTGGTCGTTGTTGTTACAATCATAGTCGTGGTTGTTATAATCATGGTCGTGGTTATGATCATGGTCGTAGTTGTTATAATCATGGTCGTGGGTGTTATAATCATAGATGTCGTTGTTATAATCATAGTCGTGGTTGTCATGATCATTGTCGTGGTTGTTATGATCATGGTTGTGATTGTTATAATCATGGTCGTCGTTGTTATAGTCATAGTTGTGGGTGTTATAATCTTGGCCGTGGCTTTTATAATCATAGTCGTGGTTTTTATAATCATGGTCGTGGTTGTTATAATCATAGTCTTGGTTATCATAATCATTATCGTGGTTGTGATTATAGTCGTGGTTGTTATAATCATGGTCGTGGTTGTTATAATCATAGTCGTGGTTGTTACAATCATGGTCGTGGTTGTTATAATCATGGTCGTGGTTGTTACAATGATGGTCGTGGTTTTTATAATCATGGTTGTGGTTATGATCATGGTCGTACTTGTTATAACCATGGTCGTGGGTGTTATAAACATAGTCGTGGTTGTTATAATCATAGTCATGGCTGTTATGATCATTGTTGTGGTTGTTATAATCATGGTGGTGATTGTTATAATCATGGTCGTCGTTGCTATAATCATAGTCGTGGTTGTTATAATCATGGTCGTGGTTGTTATAATCATAGTCGTGGTTGTTATAATTATGGTCGTGGGTGGTATAATCATAGGTGTGGTTGTTATAATCATGGTCGTGGTTGTTATAATCATCGTCGTGGTTATCATAATCATTATCGTGGTTATGATTATAGTCGTGGTTGTTATAATCATGGTCGTGGTTGTTATAATCATAGTCGTGGTTGTTATAATCATGGTTGTGGGTGTTATAATCATGGTCAAGGTTGTTATAATCATAGTCGGGGTTGTTATAATCATTGTCGTGGTTGTTATAATCATAGTCGTGGTTACTATAATCATTATCGTGGTTATGATTATAGTCGTGGTTGTTATAATCATGGTCGTGGTTGTTATAATCATAGTCGTGGTTGTTATAATCATGGTTGTGGGTGTTATAATCATGGTCAAGGTGTTATAATCATAGTCGGGGTTGTTATAATCATTGTCGTGGTTGTTATAATCATAGTCGTGGTTACTATAATCATTATCGTGGTTATGATTATAGTCGTGGTTGTTATATTCATGATCGTGGTTTTTATAATCGTGGTCGTTGTTGTTACAATCATAGTCGTGGTTGTTATAATCATGGTCGTGGTTATGATCATGGTCGTAGTTGTTATAATCATGGTCGTGGGTGTTATAATCATTATCGTGGTTATGATCATGGTCGTACTTGTTATAATCATGGTCGTGGGTGTTATAATCATAGATGTCGTTGTTATAATCATAGTCGTGGTTGTCATGATCATTGTCGTGGTTGTTATGATCATGGTTGTGATTGTTATAATCATGGTCGTCGTTGTTATAGTCATAGTTGTGGGTGTTATAATCTTGGCCGTGGCTTTTATAATCATAGTCGTGGTTTTTATAATCATGGTCGTGGTTGTTATAATCATAGTCTTGGTTATCATAATCATTATCGTGGTTGTGATTATAGTCGTGGTTGTTATAATCATGGTCGTGGTTGTTATAATCATAGTCGTGGTTGTTACAATCATGGTCGTGGTTGTTATAATCATGGTCGTGGTTGTTACAATGATGGTCGTGGTTTTTATAATCATGGTTGTGGTTATGATCATGGTCGTACTTGTTATAACCATGGTCGTGGGTGTTATAAACATAGTCGTGGTTGTTATAATCATAGTCATGGCTGTTATGATCATTGTTGTGGTTGTTATAATCATGGTGGTGATTGTTATAATCATGGTCGTCGTTGCTATAATCATAGTCGTGGTTGTTATAATCATGGTCGCTGGTTGTTATAATCATAGTCGTGGTTGTTATAATTATGGTCGTGGGTGGTATAATCATAGGTGTGGTTGTTATAATCATGGTCGTGGTTGTTATAATCATCGTCGTGGTTATCATAATCATTATCGTGGTTATGATTATAGTCGTGGTTGTTATAATCATGGTCGTGGTTGTTATAATCATAGTCGTGGTTGTTATAATCATGGTTGTGGGTGCTATAATCATGGTCAAGGTTGTTATAATCATAGTCGGGGTTGTTATAATCATTGTCGTGGTTGTTATAATCATAGTCGTGGTTACTATAATCATTATCGTGGTTATGATTATAGTCGTGGTTGTTATATTCATGATCGTGGTTTATATAATCGTGGTCGTTGTTGTTACAATCATAGTCGTGGTTGTTATAATCATGGTCGTGGTTATGATCATGGTCGTAGTTGTTATAATCATGGTCGTGGGTGTTATAATCATTATCGTGGTTATGATCATTGTCGTAATAGTTATAATCATGGTCGTGGGTGTTATAATCATAGATGTCGTTGTTATAATCATAGTCGTGGTTGTCATGATCATTGTCGTGGTTGTTATGATCATGGTTGTGATTGTTATAATCATGGTCGTCGTTGTTATAGTCATAGTTGTGGGTGTTATAATCTTGGCCGTGGTTTTTATAATCATAGTCGTGGTTTTTATAATCATGGTCGTGGTTGTTATAATCATAGTCTTGGTTATCATAATCATTATCGTGGTTGTGATTATAGTCGTGGTTGTTATAATCATGGTCGTGGTTGTTATAATCATAGTCGTGGTTGTTACAATCATGGTCGTGGTTGTTATAATCATGGTCGTGGTTATGATCATGGTCGTAGTTGCTATAATCATGGTCGTGGTTGTTATAATCATGGTCGTAGTTGTTACAATGGCGGTCGTGCTTTTATAATCATGGTCGGTTAAGATCATATCGGCGATCAGCGGTCGTAGTTGTTATAATCATGGTCGGGTGTTATAATCATTGTCGGCTATGACTGGCGGTCGTGGTTGTTATAATCATGGTCGTGGGTGTTATAATCATAGTCGTGGTTATGATCATGGTCGTACTTGTTATAATCATGGTCGCGGGTGTTATAATCACAGATGTCGTTGTTATAATCATAGTCGTGGTTGTTATGATCATTGTCGTGGTTGTTATGATCATGGTCGTGATTGTTATAATCACGGTCGTCGTTGTTATAATCATAGTCGTGGTTGTTATAATCATGGTCGTGGTTGTTATAATCATAGTCGTGGTTGTTATAATCATTCTCGTGGGTGTTATAATCATAGTCGTGGTTATCATAATCATTGTCGTGGTAGTGATTATAGTCGTGGTTGCTATAATCATGGTCGTGGTTGTTATAATCACTATCGTGGTTATGATCATATTCGTGGTTGTTATAATCATGGTCGTGGTTGTTATAATCGTGGTCGTGGTTGTTACAATCATGGTCGTGGTTGTTATAATCATTGTCGTGGTTATGATCATGGTCGTAGTTGTTAAAATCATGGTCGTGGGTGTTATAATCATTGTCGGCGGCGATCATAGTCGGTTGTTATAACTGCGGTCGTGCGTTATAATCATAGTCGGCTGTTATAATCATATCGGTTATGATCATATTCGTGGCTCGTTATAATCATGGTCGTGGTTGTTATAATCATGGTCGTGGCTAGCCATAATCATGGTCGGTTGTTATAATTGCGGTCGTGGTTATGACTGGCGGGCGAAGCTGTTATAATCATGGTCGGGTGTTATCAATATTGGTCGTGTTGCGATCATAGTCGGTTGTTATAACTGGGCGGTCGCAAGTATAATCATAGTCGTGGTTGTTATAATCTTGGTCGTGGTTGTTATAATCATAGTAGTGGTTATCATAATCATTATCGTGATTATGATTATAGTCGTAGTTGTTATAATCATGGTCGTGGTTGTTACAATCATGGTTGTGGTTGTTATAATCATGGTCGTGGTTATGATCATGGTAGTAGTTGTTATAATCATGGTCGTGGGTGTTATAATCATAGTCGTGGTTGTTATAATCATAGTTGTGGCTGTTATAATCATGGTCGTGGTTGTTATAATCATGGTCGTTGTTGTTACAATCATGGTCGTGGTTGTTACAATCATGGTCGTAGTTGCTATAATCATGGTCGTGGGTGTTATAATGATGGTAGTGGTTGTTATAATCATGGTCGTGGTTGTTAAAATCATGGTCGTGGTTGTTATAATCATGGTCGTACTTGTTATAACCATGGTTATAATCATTGTTGTGGTTGTTATAATCATGGTGGTTATTGTTATAATCATGGTCGTCGTTGCTATAATCATAGTCGTGGTTGTTATAATCATGGTCGCTGGTTGTTATAATCATAGTCGTAGTTGTTATAATTATGGTCGTGGGTGGTATAATCATAATCGTGGTTGTTATAATCATGGTCGTGGTTGTTATAATCATCGTCGTGGTTATCATAATCATTATCGTGGTTATGATTATAGTCGTGGTTGTTATAATCATGGTCGTGGTTGTTATAATCATAGTCGTGGTTGTTATAATCATGGTTGTGGGTGTTATAATCATGGTCGAGGTTGTTATAATCATAGTCGGGTTTGTTATAATCATTGTCGTGGTTGTTATAATCATAGTTGTGGTTATTATAATCATTATCGTGGTTATGATTATAGTCGTGTTTGTTATATTCATGATCGTGGTTTTTATAATCATGGTCGTTGTTGTTACAATCATGGTCGTGGTTGTTATTATCATGGTCGTGGTTATGATCATGGTCGTAGTTGTTATAATCATGGTCGTGGGTGTTATAATCATTATCGTGGTTATGATCATGGTTGTACTTGTTATAATTATGGTCGTGGGTGTTATAATCATAGATGTCGTTGTTATAATATTGGCCGTGGTTGTTATAATCATAGTTTTGGTTGTTGTAATTATGGTCGTGGTTGTTATAATCATAGTCTTGGTTATCATAATCATTATCGTGGTTGTGATTATAGTCGTGGTTGTTATAATCATGGTCGTGGTTGTTATAATCATGGTCGTGGTTGTTACAATCATGGTCGTGGTTGTTAAAATCATGGTCGTGGTTATGATCATGGTCGTAGTTGCTATAACTGGCGGTCGTGGTTGTTAAATCATGGTCGTGGTTGTTACAATCATGGTCGTGGTTGTTATAATAATGGTCGTGGGTGTTATAATCATGGTCGTGGGTGTTTTAATCATGGTCGTGGGTGTTATAATCATAGTCGTGGTTGTAATAA
>NW_024745946.1:0-32059 GCF_018991925.1 Homarus americanus
TATTTCATTAACCCAATAAAGCACGCACACTTCTACATATAATCAACACCTCACCCCACCAGGATTCGAACCCACGATCTTATAATTGTGACCGGGGAACGCTACCTCTGGGCCACCAGGACACTAAAATCAGTCCTAGACTCTGTTATATTTCACACAAAGCCTGTTCAACGAGCTTATGGCGCCGTGAACCTGTAATGAGGACCACCAGTGCCGCTTAGGTGTTCAGAGTAACGTTTTACCAAATCCGGCTTCGAAACACGAGGATCTATATCTATTTCATTAGCCCATAAAGCACGCACACTTCTACATATAATCAACACCTCACCCCACCAGGATTCAAACCCACGATCTTATAATTGTGACTGGAGAACGCTACCTCTGGGCCACCAGGACAGTAAAAGCAGTCCTAGACTCTGTTTTATTTCACACAAAGCCTGTTCAATGAGCTTATGGTGCCGTGAACCTCTAATGGGGACAACCCGTGCCTCTTAGGTGATCAGAGCAACGTTTTACCAAATCCGGCTTCGAAACACGAGGATCGATATATATTTCATTAGCCCAATAAAGCACGCATATTTCTACATATAATCAACACCTCACCCCACCAAGATTCGAACCCACGATCTTATAATTGTGACCGGGGAACGCTACCTCTTGGCCACCAGGACACTAAAAGCAGTCCTAGACGCTGTTATATTTTACACAAAGCCTGTTGAACGAGCTTATGGCTCCGTGAACCTCAAATGGGGACCACCCGTGCCACTTAGGTGGTCAGAGCAACGTTTTACCAAATCCGGCTTCGAAACACGAGGATCCATATATATTTCATTTGCCTAATAAAGCACACGGGCTTCTACATATAAGCAACACCTCACCCCACCAGGATTTGAACCCACGATCTTATAATTGTGACCGGGGAACACTACCAGTCTGGGCCACCAGGACACTATAAGCAGTCCAAAAGACTGTTATATTTCACACAAAGCCTGTTCAACGAGCTTATGGCACTGTGAACCTCTAATGGGGACCACCCGTGCCGCTTAGGTGATTAGAGCAACGTTTAAGCAAATCCGGCTTCGAAACCCAAGGATCCATATATACTTCATTAGCCCAATAAAGCACGCGGACGTCTACATATAATCAACACCTCACCCCACCAGGATTCAAACCCAAAAACTGATAATTGTGACTAGGGAATGCTACCTGTGGACCACCATGACAATAAAAGCAGTCCTAGACTCTGTTATATTTCACACAAAGCCTGTTGAACGAGCTTATGGCGCCGTGAAACTGTAATGGGGACCATCCGTGCCGCTTAGGTGATCAGAGCAACGTTTTACCAAATCCGGCTTCGAAACACTAGGATTCATATCTATTTCATTAACTGAATAAAGCACGCACACTTCTACATATAATCAACACCTCACCCCACCAGGATTCGAACCCACGATCTTATAATTGTGACCGGGGAACGCTACCTCTGGGCCACCAGGACACTAAAAGCAGTCCTAGACTCTGTTATATTTCACACAAAGCCTGGTCAACGAGCTTATGGCGCCGTGAACCTCTAATGGGGACCACCGGTGACGTTTAGATGTTCAGAGTAACGTTTTACCAAATCCGGCTTCGAAACATGAGGATCCATATCTATTTCATTAGCCCAATAAAGCACGCACACTTCTACATATAATCAACACCTCACCCCACCAGGATTCGAACCCACGATCTTATAATTGTGACAGGGGAACGCTACCTCTGGGCTACCAGGACACTAAAAGCAGTCCTAGACTCTGTTATATTTCACATAAAGCCTGTTCAACGAGCTTATGGCGCCGTGAACCTCTAATGGGGACCACCAGTGCCGCTCAGGTGTTCAGAGTAACGTTTTACCAAACCCGGCTTCGAAACACGAGGATCCATATCTATTTCATTAGCCTAATAAAGCACGCACATTTCTACATATAATCAACACCTCACCCCACCAGGATTTGAACCCACGATCTTATAATTGTGACCGGGGAGGCTACCAGTCTGGGCCTCCTGGACACTATAAGCAGTCCAAGACTCTGTTATATTTCACACAAAACCTGTTCAATGAGCTTATGGTGCCGTGAACCTCTAATGGGGACAACCCGTGCCGCTTAGGTGATCAGAGCAACGTTTTACCAAATCCGGTTTCGAAACATGAGGATCGATATATATTTTATTAGCCTAATAAAGCACGCATATTTCTACATATAATCAACACCTCACCCCACCAGGATTCGAACCCACGATCTTATAATTGTGACCGGGGAACTCTACCTCTGGGGCACCAGGACACTAAAAGCAGTCCTAAACGCTGTTATATTTTACACAAAGCCTGTTGAACGAGCTTATGGCTCCGTGAACCTCTAATGGGGACCTCCCGTGCCACTTAGGTGATCAGAGCAACGTTTTACCAAATCCGGCTTCGAAAAACGAGGATCCATATCTATTTCATTAGCCCAATAAAGCACGCACACTTTTACATATATTCAACACCTCACCCCACCAGGATTCGAACCCACGATCTTATAATTGTGACCGGGGAACGCTACCTCTGGGCCACTAGGGACACTCAAAGCAGTCCTAGACTCTGTTATATTTCACACAAAGCCTGTTCAACGAACTTATGGCGCCGTGAACTTCTAATGGGGACCACCAGTGCCGCATAGGTGTTCAGAGTAACGTTTTACCAAATCCGGCTTCGAAACACGAGGATCCATATCTATTTCATTAGCCTAATACAGCACGCAGATTTCTACATGTAATCAACACCTCACCCCACCAGGATTCGAATCCACGATCTTATAATTGTGACCGGGGAACGCTACCTCTGGGCTACCAGGACACTAAAAGCAGTCCTAGACACTGCTATATTTCACACAAAGTCTCTTGAACGAGCTTATGGCGCCGTCAACCTCTAATGGGGGCCACCCCTGCCGCTTAGGTGATCAGAGCAACGATTTACCAAATCCTGCTTCGAAAGACGAGAATCCATATATATTTCATTAGCCCAATAAAGCACGCACACTACTTCATATAATCAACACCTCACCCCGCCAGGATTCGAACCCACGATCTTATAATTGTGACCAGGGAACGCTACCTCTGGGCCACCAGGACACTAAAAGCAGTAATAGACTCTGTTATATTTCACACAAAGCCTGTTGAACGAGCTTATGACGCTGTGAACCTTTAATAGGTACCACACGTGCAGCTTGGTGACCAGAGGAACGTTAAACCAAATCCGGCTACGAAACACGAGGATATATATATATTTCTTTAGCCCAATAAAGCATGCGGACTTCTACATATAATCAACACCTCACCCCACCAGGATTCGAACCCAAAATCTGATAATTGTGACCAGGGAATGCTACCTGTGCGCCACCAGGACAATAAAAGCAGTCCTAGACTCTGTTATATTTCACACAAAGCCTGTTCAACGAGCTTATGGCCGTGTGAACCTGTAATGGGGACCACCAGTGCCGCTTAGGTGTTCAGAGTAACGTTTTACCAAATCCGGCTTCGAAACACGAGGATCCATATCTATTTCATTAGCCCGCACACTTCTACATATAATCAACACCTCACCCCACCAGGATTCAAGCCCACGATCTTATAATTGTGACCGGGGAACGCTACCGCTGAGCCACCAGGACACTAAAAGCAGTCTTAGACTCTGTTATATTTCACACAAAGCCTGTTCAACGAGCTTATGGCACCGTGAACCTGTAATGGGGACCACCAGTGCCGCTTAGGTTTTCAGAGTAACGATTTACCAAATCCGGCTTCGAAACACGAGGATCCATATCTATTTCATTAGCCCAATAAAGCACGCACACTTTTACATATATTCAACACCTCACCCCACCAGGATTCGAACCCACGATCTTATAATTGTGACCGGGGAACGCTACCTCTGGGCCACTAAGGACACTCAAAGCAGTCCTAGACTCTGTTATATTTCACACAAAGCCTGTTCAACGAACTTATGGCGCCGTGAACCTCTAATGGGGACCACCAGTGCCGCATAGGTGTTCAGAGTAACGTTTTACCAAATCCGGCTTCGAAACACGAGGATCCATATCTATTTCATTAGCCTAATAAAGCACGCAGATTTCTACATGTAATCAACACCTCACCCCACCAGGATTCGAATCCACGATCTTATAATTGTGACCGGGGAACGCTACCTCTGGGCTACCAGGACACTAAAAGCAGTCCTAGACACTGCTATATTTCACACAAAGCCTCTTGAACGAGCTTATGGCGCCGTGAACCTCTAATGGGGGCCACCCCTGCCGCTTAGGTGATCAGAGCAACGATTTACCAAATCCTGCTTCGAAAGACGAGAATCCATATATATTTCATTAGCCCAATAAAGCACGCACACTACTTCATATAATCAACACCTCACCCCGCCAGGATTCGAACCCACGATCTTATAATTGTGACCGGGGAACGCTACCTCTGGGCCACCAGGACACTAAAAGCAGTAATAGACTCTGTTATATTTCACACAAAGCCTGTTGAACGAGCTTATGACGCTGTGAACCTTTAATAGGTACCACACGTGCCGCTTGGTGACCAGAGGAACGTTAAACCAAATCCGGCTACGAAACACGAGGATATATATATATTTCTTTAGCCCAATAAAGCATGCGGACTTCTACATATAATCAACACCTCACCCCACCAGGATTCGAACCCAAAATCTGATAATTGTGACAAGGGAATGCTACCTGTGCGCCACCAGGACAATAAAAGCAGTCCTAGACTCTGTTATATTTCACACAAAGCCTGTTCAACGAGCTTATGGCCGTGTGAACCTGTAATGGGGACCACCAGTGCCGCTTAGGTGTTCAGAGTAACGTTTTACCAAATCCGGCTTCGAAACACGAGGATCCATATCTATTTCATTAGCCCAATAAAGCACGCACACTTCTACATATAATCAACACCTCACCCCACCAGGATTCAAGTCCACGATCTTATAATTGTGACTGGAGAATGCTACCTCTGGGCCACCAGGACAGTAAAAGCAGTCCTAGACTGCTATATTTCACACAAAGCCTGTTCAATGAGCTTATGGTGCAGTGAACCTCTAATGGGGACAACCCGTGCCGCTTAGGTGATCAGAGCAACGTTTTACCAAATCCGGCTTCGAAACACGAGGATCGATATATATTTCATTAGCCCAATAAAGCATGCATATTTCTACATATAATCAACACCTCACCCCACCAGGATTCAAACCCGAAAACTGATAATTGTGACTAGGGAATGCTACCTGTGGACCACCAGGACAATAAAAGCAGTCCTAGACTCTGTTATATTTCACACAAAGCCTGTTGAACGAGCTTATGGCGCCGTGAACCTCTAATGGGGACCACCCGTGCCGCTTAGGTGATCAGAGCAACGTTTTACCAAATCCGGCTTCGAAACACGAGGATTCATATCTATTTCATTAACCCAATAAAGCACGCACACTTCTACATATAATCAACACCTCACCCCACCAGGATTCGAACCCACGATCTTATAATTGTGACCGGGGAACGCTACCTCTGGGCCACCAGGACACTAAAAGCAGTCCTAGACTCTGTTATATTTCACACAAAGCCTGTTCAACGAGCTTATGGCGCCGTGAACCTGTAATGGGGACCACCAGTGCCACTTAGGTGTTCAGAGAAACGTTTTACCAAATCCGGCTTCGAAACACGAGGATCCATATCTATTTCATTAGCCCAATAACGCACGCACACTTCTACATATAATCAACACCTCACCCCGCCAGGATTCGAACCCACGATCTTATAATTGTGACCGGGGAACGCTACCTCTGGGCCACCAGGACACTAAAAGCAGTAATAGACTCTGTTATATTTCACACAAAGCCTGTTGAACGAGCTTATGACGCTGTGAACCTTTAATAGGTACCACACGTGCCGCTTGGTGACCAGAGGAACGTTAAACCAAATCCGGCTACGAAACACGAGGATATATATATATTTCTTTAGCCCAATAAAGCATGCGGACTTCTACATATAATCAACACCTCACCCCACCAGGATTCGAACCCAAAATCTGATAATTGTGACCAGGGAATGCTACCTGTGCGCCACCAGGACAATAAAAGCAGTCCTAGACTCTGTTATATTTCACACAAAGCCTGTTCAACGAGCTTATGGCCGTGTGAACCTGTAATGGGGACCACCAGTGCCGCTTAGGTGTTCAGAGTAACGTTTTACCAAATCCGGCTTCGAAACACGAGGATCCATATCTATTTCATTAGCCCAATAAAGCACGCACACTTCTACATATAATCAACACCTCACCCCACCAGGATTCAAGCCCACGATCTTATAATTGTGACTGGAGAATGCTACCTCTGGGCCACCAGGACAGTAAAAGCAGTCCTAGACTGCTATATTTCACACAAAGCCTGTTCAATGAGCTTATGGTGCAGTGAACCTCTAATGGGGACAACCCGTGCCGCTTAGGTGATCAGAGCAACGTTTTACCAAATCCGGCTTCGAAACACGAGGATCGATATATATTTCATTAGCCCAATAAAGCATGCATATTTCTACATATAATCAACACCTCACCCCACCAGGATTCAAACCCGAAAACTGATAATTGTGACTAGGGAATGCTACCTGTGGACCACCAGGACAATAAAAGCAGTCCTAGACTCTGTTATATTTCACACAAAGCCTGTTGAACGAGCTTATGGCGCCGTGAACCTCTAATGGGGACCACCCGTGCCGCTTAGGTGATCAGAGCAACGTTTTACCAAATCCGGCTTCGAAACACGAGGATTCATATCTATTTCATTAACCCAATAAAGCACGCACACTTCTACATATAATCAACACCTCACCCCACCAGGATTCGAACCCACGATCTTATAATTGTGACCGGGGAACGCTACCTCTGGGCCACCAGGACACTAAAAGCAGTCCTAGACTCTGTTATATTTCACACAAAGCCTGTTCAACGAGCTTATGGCGCCGTGAACCTGTAATGGGGACCACCAGTGTCACTTAGGTGTTCAGAGAAACGTTTTACCAAATCCGGCTTCGAAACACGAGGATCCATATCTATTTCATTAGCCCAATAAAGCACGCACACTTCTACATATAATCAACACCTCACCCCACCAGGATTGAAACCCACGATCTTATAATTGTGACTGGAGAACGCTACCTCTGGGCCACCAGGACAGTAAAATCAGTCCTAGACTGTTATATTTCACACAAAGCCTGTTCAACGAGCTTATGGCGCCGTGAACCTTTAATAGGTACCACACGTGCCGCTGGGTGACCTGAGGAACGTTTTACCAAATCCGGCTACGAAACACGAGGATCCATATATATTTCTTTAGCCCAATAAAGCATGCGGACTTCTACATATAATCAACACATCACCCCACCAGGATTCGAACCCACGATCTTATAATTGTGACCGGAGAATGCTACCTCTGGGCCACCAGGACAATAAAAGCAGTCCTAGACTCTGTTATATTTCACAGAAAGCCTGTTGAATGAGCTTATGGCGCCGTGAACCTATAATGGGGCCACCCCTGCCGCTTAGGTGATCAGAGCAACGTTTAACCAAATCCGGCTTCGAAACACGAGGATCCATATATATTTCATTAGCCCAATAAAGCACGCAGACGTCTACATATAATCAACACCTCACCCCACCAGGATTAAAATCCAAAATCTGATAATTGTGACCAGGGAATGCTACCTGTGGACCACCAGGACACTAAAAGCAGTCCTAGACTCTGTTATATTTCACACAAAGCCTGTTCAACGAGCTTATGGCGCCGTGAACCTGTAATGGGGACCACCGGTGACGTTTAGATGTTCAGAGTAACGTTTTACCAAATCCGGCTTCGAAACATGAGGATCCATATCTATTTCATTAGCCCAATAAAGCACGCACACTTCTACATATAATCAACACCTCACCCCACCAGGATTCGAACCCACGATCTTATAATTGTGACAGGGGAACGCTACCTCTGGGCCACCAGGACACTAAAAGCAGTCCTAGACTCTGTTATATTTCACATAAAGCCTGTTCAACGAGCTTATGGCGCCGTGAACCTCTAATGGGGACCACCAGTGCCGCTCAGGTGTTCAGAGTAACGTTTTACCAAATCCGGCTTCGAAACACGAGGATCCATATCTATTTCATTAGCCTAATAAAGCACGCACATTTCTACATATAATCAACACCTCACCCCACCAGGATTTGAACCCACGATCTTATAATTGTGACCGGGGAGGCTACCAGTCTGGGCCTCCTGGACACTATAAGCAGTCCAAGACTCTGTTATATTTCACACAAAACCTGTTCAATGAGCTTATGGTGCCGTGAACCTCTAATGGGGACAACCCGTGCCGCTTAGGTGATCAGAGCAACGTTTTACCAAATCCGGCTTCGAAACATGAGGATCGATATATATTTTATTAGCCTAATAAAGCACGCATATTTCTACATATAATCAACACCTCACCCCACCAGGATTCGAACCCACGATCTTATAATTGTGACCGGGGAACGCTACCTCTGGGGCACCAGGACACTAAAAGCAGTCCTAAACGCTGTTATATTTTACACAAAGCCTGTTGAACGAGCTTATGGCTCCGTGAACCTCTAATGGGGACCTCCCGTGCCACTTAGGTGATCAGAGCAACGTTTTACCAAATCCGGCTTCGAAACACGATGATCCATATATATTTCATTAGCCCAATAAAGCATGCAAACTTCTACATATAATCAACACCGCACCCCACCAGGATTCGAACCCACGATCTTATAATTGTGACCGGGGAACGCTACCGCTGAGCCACCAGGACACTAAAAGCAGTCTTAGACTCTGATATATTTCACACAAAGCCTGTTCAACGAGCTTATGGCACCGTGAACCTGTAATGGGGACCACCAGTGCCGCTTAGGTTTTCAGAGTAACGATTTACCAAATCCGGCTTCGAAACACGAGGATCCATATCTATTTCATTAGCCCAATAAAGCACGCACACTTTTACATATATTCAACACCTCACCCCACCAGGATTCGAACCCACGATCTTATAATTGTTACCGGGGAACGCTACCTCTGGGCCACTAAGGACACTCAAAGCAGTCCTAGACTCTGTTATATTTCACACAAAGCCTGTTCAACGAACTTATGGCGCCGTGAACCTCTAATGGGGACCACCAGTGCCGCATAGGTGTTCAGAGTAACGTTTTACCAAATCCGGCTTCGAAACACGAGGATCCATATCTATTTCATTAGCCTAAAAAAGCACGCAGATTTCTACATGTAATCAACACCTCACCCCACCAGGATTCGAATCCACGATCTTATAATTGTGACCGGGGAACGCTACCTCTGGGCTACCAGGACACTAAAAGCAGTCCTAGACACTGCTATATTTCACACAAAGTCTCTTGAACGAGCTTATGGCGCCGTGAACCTCTAATGGGGGCCACCCCTGCCGCTTAGGTGATCAGAGCAACGATTTACCAAATCCTGCTTCGAAAGACGAGAATCCATATATATTTCATTAGCCCAATAAAGCACGCACACTACTTCATATAATCAACACCTCACCCCGCCAGGATTCGAACCCACGATCTTATAATTGTGACCGGGGAACGCTACCTCTGGGCCACCAGGACACTAAAAGCAGTAATAGACTCTGTTATATTTCACACAAAGCCTGTTGAACGAGCTTATGACGCTGTGAACCTTTAATAGGTACCACACGTGCCGCTTGGTGACCAGAGGAACGTTAAACCAAATCCGGCTACGAAACACGAGGATATATATATATTTCTTTAGCCCAATAAAGCATGCGGACTTCTACATATAATCAACACCTCACCCCACCAGGATTTTAACCCAAAATCTGATAATTGTGACCAGGGAATGCTACCTCTGGGCCACCAGGACAGTAAAAGCAGTCCTAGACTGCTATATTTCACACAAAGCCTGTTCAATGAGCTTATGGTGCAGTGAACCTCTAATGGGGACAACCCGTGCCGCTTAGGTGATCAGAGCAACGTTTTACCAAATCCGGCTTCGAAAGACGAGAATCCATATATATTTCATTAGCCCAATAAAGCACGCACACTACTTCATATAATCAACACCTCACCCCACCAGGATTCGAACCCACGATCTTATAATTGTGACCGGGGAACGCTACCTCTGGGCCACCAGGACACTAAAAGCAGTAATAGACTCTGATATATTTCACACAAAGCCTGTTGAACGAGCTTATGACGCTGTGAACCTCTAATTAGGACCACCCGTGCCGCTTAAGGGATCAGAGCAACGTTTTACCAAATCAGGCTTCGAAACACGAGGATCGATATATATTTCATTAGCCTAATAAGGCACGCAGATTTCTACATATAATCAACACCTCACCCCACCAGGATTCGAACCCAAAATCTGATAATTGTGACCAGGGAATGCTACCTGTGCGCCACCAGGACAATAAAAGCAGTCCTAGACTCTGTTATATTTCACACAAAGCCTGTTCAACGAGCTTATGGCCGTGTGAACCTCTAATGGGGACCACCAGTGCCGCTTAGGTGTTCAGAGTAACGTTTTACCAAATCCGGCTTCGAAACACGAGGATCCATATCTATTTCATTAGCCCAATAAAGCACGCACACTTCTACATATATTCAACACCTCACCCCACCAGGATTCGAACCCACGATCTTATAATTGTGACCGGGGAACGCTACCGCTGAGCCACCAGGACACTAAAAGCAGTCTTAGACTCTGTTATATTTCACACAAAGCCTGTTCAACGAGCTTATGGCACCGTGAACCTGTAATGGGGACCACCAGTGCCGCTTAGGTTTTCAGAGTAACGTTTTACCAAATCCGGCTTCGAAACACGAGGATCCATATCTATTTCATTAGCCCAATAAAGCACGCACACTTCTACATATATTCAACACCTCACCCCACCAGGATTCGAACCCACGATCTTATAATTGTGACCGGGGAACGCTACCTCTGGGCCACTAAGGACACTCAAAGCAGTCCTAGACTCTGTTATATTTCACACAAAGCCTGTTCAACGAACTTATGGCGCCGTGAACCTCTAATGGGGACCACCAGTGCCGCATAGGTGTTCAGAGTAACGTTTTACCAAATCCGGCTTCGAAACACGAGGATCCATATCTATTTCATTAGCCTAATAAAGCACGCAGATTTCTACATGTAATCAACACCTCACCCCACCAGGATTCGAATCCACGATCTTATAATTGTGACCGGGGAACGCTACCTCTGGGCTACCAGGACACTAAAAGCAGTCCTAGACACTGCTATATTTCACACAAAGCCTCTTGAACGAGCTTATGGCGCCGTGAACCTCTAATGGGGACCACCCCTGCCGCTTAGGTGATCAGAGCAACGATTTACCAAATCCTGCTTCGAAAGACGAGAATCCATATATATTTCATTAGCCCAATAAAGCACGCACACTACTTCATATAATCAACACCTCACCCCTGCCAGGATTCGAACCCACGATCTTATAATTCAGACTGGAACGCTACCTCTAAAGCCACCAGGACACTAAAAGCAGTAGTAGACCTCTGTTATATTTCTGCACAAAGCCTGTTGAATTGTTTCTATGACGCGAACCTTTAATAGGTACCTACACGCAAGCCGCTTGGTGACCAGAGGAACGTTAAACCAAATCCGGCTACGAAACACGAGGATATATATATATTTCTTTAGCCCAATAAAGCATGCGGACTTCTACATATAATCAACACCTCACCCCACCAGGATTCGAACCCAAAATCTGATAATTGTGACAAGGGAATGCTACCTGTGCGCCACCAGGACAATAAAAGCAGTCCTAGACTCTGTTATATTTCACACAAAGCCTGTTCAACGAGCTTATGGCCGTGTGAACCTGTAATGGGGACCACCAGTGCCGCTTAGGTGTTCAGAGTAACGTTTTACCAAATCCGGCTTCGAAACACGAGGATCCATATCTATTTCATTAGCCCAATAAAGCACGCACACTTCTACATATAATCAACACCTCACCCCACCAGGATTCAAGCCCACGATCTTATAATTGTGACTGGAGAATGCTACCTCTGGGCCACCAGGACAGTAAAAGCAGTCCTAGACTGCTATATTTCACACAAAGCCTGTTCAATGAGCTTATGGTGCCGTGAACCTCTAATGGGGACAACCCGTGCCGCTTAGGTGATCAGAGCAACGTTTTACCAAATCCGGCTTCGAAACACGAGGATCGATATATATTTCATTAGCCCAATAAAGCATGCATATTTCTACATATAATCAACACCTCACCCCACCAGGATTCAAACCCGAAAACTGATAATTGTGACTAGGGAATGCTACCTGTGGACCACCAGGACAATAAAAGCAGTCCTAGACTCTGTTATATTTCACACAAAGCCTGTTGAACGAGCTTATGGCGCCGTGAACCTCTAATGGGGACCACCCGTGCCGCTTAGGTGATCAGAGCAACGTTTTACCAAATCCGGCTTCGAAACACGAGGATTCATATCTATTTCATTAACCCAATAAATTGCGCACACTTCTACATATAATCAACACCTCACCCCACCAGGATTCGAACCCACGATCTTATAATTGTGACCGGGAACGCTACCTCTGGGCCACCAGGACACTAAAAGCAGTCCTAGACTCTGTTATATTTCACACAAAGCCTGTTCAACGAGCTTATGGCGCCGTGAACCTGTAATGGGGACCATCAGTGCCACTTAGGTGTTCAGAGTAACGTTTTACCAAATCCGGCTTCGAAACACGAGGATCCATATCTATTTCATTAGCCCAATAAAGCACGCACACTTCTACATATAATCAACACCTCACCCCACCAGGATTGAAACCCACGATCTTATAATTGTGACTGGAGAACGCTACCTCTGGGCCACCAGGACAGTAAAATCAGTCCTAGACTGTTATATTTCACACAAAGCCTGTTCAATGAGCTTATGGTGCCGTGAACCTCTAATGGGGGCCACCCGTGCCGCTTAGGTGATCAGAGCAACGTTTTACCAAATCCGGCTTCGAAACACGAGGATCGATATATATTTCATTAGCCCAATAAAGCACGCATATTTCTACATATAATCAACACCTCACCCCACCAGGATTCAAACCCAAAAACTGATAATTGTGACTAGGGAATGCTGCCTGTGGACCACCAGGACAATAAAAGCACTCATAGACTCTGTTATATTTCACACAAAGCCTGTTGAACGAGCTTATGGCGCCGTGAACCTCTAATGGGGACCACCCGTGCTGCTTAGGTGATCAGAGCAACGTTTTACCAAATCCGGCTTCGAAACACGAGGATTCATATCTATTTCATTAACCCAATAAAGCACGCACACTTCTACCTATAATCAACACCTCACCCCACCAGGATTCGAACCCACGATCTTATAATTGTGAACGGGGAACGCTACCTCTGGGCCACCTGGACACTAAAAGCAGTCCTAGACTCTTATATTTCACACAAAGCCTGTTCAACGAGCTTATGGCGCCGGGAACCTCTAATGGGGACCACCAGTGCCACTTAGGTGTTCAGAGTAACGTTTTACCAAATCAGGCTTCGAAACACGAGGATCCATATCTATTTCATTAGCCTAATAAAGCACGCGGATTTCTACATATAATCAACACCTCACCCCACCAGGATTCGAACCCACGATCTAATAATTGTGACCGGGGAATGGTACATCTGGGCCACCAGGACACTAAAAGCAGTCCTAGACTCTGTTATATTTCACACAAAGCGTGTTCAACAAGCTTATGGCACTGTGAACCTGTAATGGGGACCACCCGTGCCGCTCAGGTGATCAGAGCAACGTTTTAACAAATGCTGATTGGAAACACGAGGATCCATATATATTTCATTAGCCCAATAAAGCACGCGGACGTCTACATATAATCAACACCTCACCCCACCAGGATTCGAACCCACGATCTTATAATTGTGACTGGGGAACACTACTAGTCTGGGCCACCAGGACACTATAAGCAGTCCAAAACACTGTTATATTTCACACAAAGCCTGTTCAACGAGCTTATGACGCTGTGAACCTCTAATTAGGACCACCCGTGCCGCTTAAGTGATCAGAGCAACGTTTTACCAAATCCGGCTTCGAAACACGAGGATCCATATCTATTTCATTAGCCTAATAAAGCACGTAGATTTGTACATATAATCAACACCTCAACCCACCAGGATTCGAATCCACGATCTTATAATTGTGACCGGGGAACGCTACCTCTGGGCTACCAGGACACTAAAAGCAGTCCTAGAAACTGTTAAATTTCACACAAAGCCTGTTGAACGAGCTTATGGCGCCGTGAACCTCTAATGGGGGCCACCCCTGCCGCTTAGGTGATCAGAGCAACGTTTTAACAAATCCGGCTTCGAAAGACGAGAATCCATATATATTTCATTAGCCCAATAAAGCACTCACACTACTTCATATAATCAACACCTCACCCCACCAGGATTCGAACCCACGATCTTATAATTGTGACCGGGGAACGCTACCGCTGAGCCACCAGGACACTAAAAGCAGTCCTAGACTCTGTTATATTTCACATAAAGCCTGTTCAACGAGCTTATGGCGCCGTGAACCTCTAATGGGGACCACCAGTGCCGCTTAGGTGTTCAGAGTAACGTTTTACCAAATCCGGCTTCGAAACATGAGAATCCATATCTATTTCATTAGCATAATAAAGCATGCAGATTTCTACATGTAATCAACACCTCACCCCACCAGGATTCGAATCCACGATCTTATAATTGTGACCGGGGAACGCTACCTCTGGGCTACCAGGACACTAAAAGCAGTCCTAGACACTGCTATATTTCACACAAAGCCTCTTGAACGAGCTTATGGCGCCGTGAACCTCTAATGGGGGCCACCCCTGCCGCTTAGGTGATCAGAGCAACGATTTACCAAATCCTGCTTCGAAAGACAAGAATCCATATATATATCATTAACCCAATAAAGCACGCACACTACTTCATATAATCAACACCTCACCCCGCCAGGATTCGAACCCACGATCTTATAATTGTGACCGGGGAACGCTACCTCTGGGCCACCAGGACACTAAAAGCAGTAATAAACTCTGTTATATTTCACACAAAGCCTGTTGAACGAGCTTATGACGCTGTGAACCTTTAATAGGTACCACACGTGCCGCTTGGTGACCAGAGGAACGTTAAACCAAATCCGGCTACGAAACACGAGGATATATATATATTTCTTTAGCCCAATAAAGCATGCAGACTTCTACATAAAATCAACACCTCACCCCACCAGGATTCAAGCCCACGATCTTATAATTGTGACTGGTGAATGCTACCTCTGGGCCACCAGGACAGTAAAAGCAGTCCTAGACTGCTATATTTCACACAAAGCATGTTCAATGAGCTTATGGTGCCGTGAACCTCTAATGTGGACCACCCGTGCCGCTTAGGTGATCAGAGCAACGTTTTACCAAATCCGGCTTCGAAACACGAGGATTCATATCTATTTCATTAACCCAATAAAGCACGCACACTTCTACATATAATCAACACCTCACCCCACCAGGATTCGAATCCACGATCTTATAATTGTGACCGGGGAACGCTACCTCTGGGCCACCAGGACACTAAAAGCAGTCCTAGACTCTCTTATATTTCACACAAAGCCTGTTCAACGAGCTTATGGCGCCGTGAACCTGTAATGGGGACCACCAGTGCCGCTTAGGTGTTCAAAGTAACGTTTTACAAATCCGGCTTCGAAACACGAGGATCCATATCTATTTCATTAGCCCAATAAAGCACGCACACTTCTACATATAATCAACACCTCACCCCACCAGGATTGAAACCCACGATCTTATAATTGTGACTGGAGAACGCTACCTCTGGGCCACCACGACAGAAAAATCAGTCCTAGACTGTTATATTTCACACAAAGCCTGTTCAATGAGCTTATGGTGCCGTGAACCTCTAATGGGGACAAGCCGTGCCGCTTAGGTGATCAGAGCAACGTTTTACCAAATCCGGCTTCGAAACACGAGGATCGATATATATTTCATTAGCCCAATAAAGCACGCATATTTCTACATATAATCAACACCTCACCCCACCAGGATTCAAGCCCACGATCTTATAATTGTGACTGGTGAATGCTACCTCTGGGCCACCAGGACAGTAAAAGCAGTCCTAGACTGCTATATTTCACACAAAGCATGTTCAATGAGCTTATGGTGCCGTGAACCTCAAATGGGGACAACCCGTGCCGCTTAGGTGATCAGAGCAACGTTTTACCAAATCCGGCTTCGAAACACGAGGATCCATATATATTTCATTAGCCCAATAAAGCACGCGGACGTCTACATATAATCAACAACTCACCCCACCAGGATTCAAACCCAAAAACTGATAATTGTGAATAGGGAATGCTACCTGTGGACCACCATGACAATAAAAGCAGTCTTAGACTCTGTTATATTTCACACAAAGCCTGTTCAACGAGCTTATGGCGCCGTGAACCTGTAATGGGGACCACCAGTGCCGCTTAGGTGTTCAGAGTAACGTTTTACCAAATCCGGCTTCGAAACACGAGGATCCATATCTATTTCATTAGCCCAATAAAGCACGCACACTTCTACATATAATCAACACCTCACCCCACCAGGATTGAAACCCACGATCTTATAATTGTGACTGGAGAACGCTACCTCTGGGCCACCAGGACAGTAAAATCAGTCCTAGACTGTTATATTTCACACAAAGCCTGTTCAATGAGCTTATGGTGCCGTGAACCTCTAATGGGGACAAGCCGTGCCGCTTAGGTGATCAGAGCAACGTTTAACCAAATCCGGCTTCGAAACACGAGGATCCATATAAATTTCATTAGCCCAATAAAGCACGCGGACGTCTACATATAATCAACACCTCACCCCACCAGGATTCAAACCCAAAATCTTATAATTGTGACCAGGGAACGCTACCTGTGGACCATCAGGACACTAAAAGCAGTCCTAGACTCTGTTACATTTCACGCAAAGCCAGTTCAACGAGCTTATGGCGCCATGATCCTCTACTGGGGACCACCAGTGCCGCTTAGGTGTTCAGAGCAACGTTTTACCAAATCCGGCTTCGAAAAACGAGGATCCATATATATTTCATTAGCCCAATAAAGCACACGGACTTCTACATATAATCAACACCTCACCCCACCAGGATTCGAACCCACAATCTTATAATTGTAACCGGGGAAGGCTGCCTCTGGGCTACCAGGACAATAAAAGCAGTCCTTGACTCTGCTATATTTCACACAAAGCCTGTTCAACGAGCTTATGACTGTGTGAACCTCTAATGGGGACCACCCGTGCCGCTTAGGTGATCAGAGCAACGTTTTACCAAATCCGGCTTCGAAACACGAGGAGCCATGTATATTACATTAGCCCAATAAAGCACGCGGACTTCTAAATATAATCAACACCCCACCCCACCAGGATTCAAACCCATGATCTTATAATTGTGACCGGGGAACGCTACCTCTGGGCCACCAGGACACAGAAAGCAGTCCTAGAACGCTGTTATATTTGACACAAAGCCTGTTGAACGAGCTTATGGCGCCGTGAACCTCTAATGGGGACCACCCGTGCCGCTTAGGTGATCAGAGCAACGTTTTACCAAATCCGGTTTCGAAAAACGAGGATCCATATATATTTCATTAGCCCAAAAAAGCACACGGACTTCTACATATAATCAACACCTCACCCCAGCAGGATTCAAACCCAAAATCTTATAATTGTGACCAGGGAATGCTACCTGTAGACCACCAGGACACTAAAAGCAGTCCTAGACTCTGTTACATTTCACGCAAAGCCTGTTCAACGAGCTTATGGCGCCATGATCCTCTACTGGGGACCACCAGTGCCGCTTAGGTGATCAGAGCAACGTTTTACCAAATCCGGCTTCGAAAAACGAGGATCCATATATATTTCATTAGCCCAATAAAGCACGCGGACTTCTACATATAATCAACACCTCACCCCACCAGGATTCAAACCCAAAATCTTATAATTGTGACCAGGGAATGCTACCTCTGGGCCACCAGGACACAAAAAGGAGTCCTAGACTCTGTTATGTTTCACACAAAGCCTGTTGAACGAGCTTATGGCGCCGTGAACCTCTAATGGGGACCACCCGTGCCGCTTAGGTGATCAGAGCAACGTTTTACCAAATCCGGCTTCGAAAAACGAGGATCCATATATATTTCATTAGCCCAATAAAGCACGCGGACTTCTACATATAATCAACACCTCACCCCACCCAGATTCAAACCCAAAATCTTATAATTGTGACCAGGGAACGCTACCTGTGGACCACCAGGACACTAAAAGCAGTCCTAGACTCTGTTACATTTCACGCAAAGCTTGTTCAACGAGCTTATGGCGCCATGATCCTCTACTGGGGACCACCAGTGCCGCTTAGGTGTTCAGAGCAACGTTTTACCAAATCCGGCTTCGAAACACGAGGATCGATATATATTTTATTAGCCTAATAAAGCACGCATATTTTTACATATAATCAACACCTCACCCCACCAGGATTCGAACCCACGATCGTATTATTGTGACCGGGGAACGCTACCTCTGGGCCACCAGGACACTAAAAGCAGTCCTAGACGCTGTTATATTTTACACAAAGCCTGGTGAACGAGCTTAGGGCTCCGTGAACCTCTAATGGGGACCACCCGTGCCACTTAGGTGATCAGAGCAACGTTTTACCAAATCCGGCTTCGAAACACGAGGATCCATATATATTTCGTTTGCCTAATAAACCACACGGGCTTCTACATATAAACAACACCTCACCACACCAGGATTCGAGCCCACGATCTTATAATTGTTACCGGGGAACGGTACCTCTGGGCCACCAGAACACTAAAAGCAGTCCTAGACTCTGTTATATTTCACACAAAGCCTGTTCAACGAGCATATGGCACTGTGAACCTCTAATGGGGACCACCCGTGCCGCTTAGGTGATCAGAGCAACGTTTAACCAAATCAAGCTTCGAAACCCAAGGATCCATATATATTAGGGTGTGTCATAGGAGGGAAGATCAGCTAAAACTAATGGCCCATCACTTTTTTGGTAGATTTTAGTGTATATAAACAGAAAATAATTTCAGTTTCAATATTTTGCAACCTTTTGCTAGGTAAATTTTAGCGTGAAATTTATTGAAAATCTAACGTACAGCTGCATTTGTGCATTACAATTAAATAGTGAACATTGCTTTCTGACTTCATTCTTTAACAACCCAACTAACAATATTTTTTTCTGTTTCAGATTCTCATGCATTTATAAATTGATAATATTTGCGATGGCTGCTTGGGTCAGGACGAGGAACCAAAAATTTAGCCATCTCAGTCACTATCTTGGGTCTGGGAGAGAGCTCCTGAAGTCGGAGTTGCCTACATTGAGAGATGCTTTGAGATACGTTGTTTTAATCAGGCAAATCAGTGAAAAGAACCAAAGAACTTACACAAACAAAGACATTGCCAGTGATATGACCAAAGCTGTCTTGGCACAGTACACTCTGGCTAACGCTCAGTTCAAGCCTCCAGTCATAACAAGTCAGAAGAAGATTAGTGAGAGACTGCTAGCTGTGTTGGGAAAAGGCAAGAGATATTCTCCTGGGAGAGGAAAACTTGCAGGTTATGGACAGCTTTGCCAAGCAACTGGACCAGTTATTTGACATAATTACTTGCAAGTGCTCTAATAGTTCTCTCTGTCCTGAGTTTGGATGCGATCGTGACTGTAAATCTGAGGCCCACATCTCCTGTATTTGCAAGCGTGAACTGAAGATTCCTGTGATCGAACTGGCATTTGTCAAAGCACAGAGAGAGAAGACTGGCAGTATAGGGGCTCTCATGATTTCTAGCCAAGATATTCCGGAGTCCAAGAGACAGGAGGCTGCCACAGAGAGACAGAAGAGGAGAAGAGTTGCCGAGGAAAAGAGACTTGAAAAGGACCAGGGTGAGGTAAAACAGGCCGATGATTGGAGTCAAGCTGATTCAGAGTTTAATGACTTCCCCATGGCTGATCCGAGTGCTGACCAGGAGAATGGTGACTTTGTCCCTAACCCAGATAATAATGATCCCAAACCTTCCAGGCATAAGATTCGAAATAGGAAAGATATCCCGAGCATAGCTCTGGCCAGCATGCGACACCACACTGGTCGGTCTCAGAGAAACTGCAGAGATAGCAACAGCTGCCTGGATTAACGCTGGTTTGATAACACCTGATGATGTTCACCTGGTGATAGATCATAACAAAGTAAGGAGAGCTCAGGAGAAACTTGTCAGTAACCTAGAAGAGGAGTTTGATAAGGGGATAAGAGAAAATGGAATCAATTGCTTGTTCTTTGATGGGAGAAGGGATGACACTAAAGTGTTCATGAAAGTTGGAGATTCTGACAAGTTGTTCCCTGCCATGGTGAAGGAGGAACACTACTCCTGCTGCAGTGAACCAGAAGGGAAGTATTTGTGGCATTTCACTCCAGAGAAAGATGACATCAGGAAACCAGCTGAGATAGTGGCAGATAACATTGTGAACTGGCTCAGAGAGAGGAACGTAGACCAGACCCTGCAGGCCATTGGAGGGACAGCACCAACACGAACACAGGGTGGCAAGGGGGGGTCATACAGTGGATAGAGCGGAAGATTGGGAGGAAGCTGGTCTGGATTGTTTGTGACCTCCACACCAGCGAGTTCCTCCCACTCAGGACATCTGATCCAGGAGCTGGATGGCAAGACCTTTTCAAACAACAGATGGTCTGGTCCCTGGCAAGATGCTGACCCTGCCACTGAGTTAGAAATAAATCCGAGCTGAAAAATCACAGTTGGCCCTCCACTCGTTGAGTTTGCACATACTGGTTACACGACCGAGTACTGACCAGTACTATGGTTAAGCATGATTTGCAGTGCCATCAAACTTGGGTCATGCCTGATAGACTTGCTTACCTGCAGATAGGTCCAGTCTCACATTCTAGGGTGGCTCACAACGGCTCTCAGGTCTTGCAGAATTTGGGTCGCTCATCATAAACTGAAGTGGAACCCAGCTTCACAACCTGAGACTTATTGTCCAATTCATCGTGAGTGTCTACTTGCCAAATTGGTTCAACACCAAGGTCAAGTCATCGTTCTCCGAAGGTCTGAGGCATGTTCTCTTCCAGCTTGAGCTCCTGAGGAGTCAGCCAAGGAAGGTTGTTCAGATTGTGGAGCAGACTGTGAGGAGATCTTCCTAGTATGCTCATCCCGAGGCAGTTCTGCAGACAATGCTCTGCAGTAAGGATGAGGAGGAGAGAAGAGTGGCAGTCAAAAAGATCTTGGATATGAGACTTATGAGAGGAGCTGGGCATGACGAATCAGTTGGTGACGATTCCTTCAGGGTCAGGAAGGCTCCTGAAGTCAATCTAGGTGCCAAGACCCTCACTGATATCATAGATCTGGATAACATCCAGGCTGGCAGTGAGCCCCCTCTTACCTGCAGCCTCACCAATGTTCAAGTCAGAGCTTTCCTGGACAACCCCATGCATGTCCCTGCCTGGCCCTCGCACACCCAGAGTATAGAGCGTTGTGTACAGCAAGTGTGCGAGGCCAGCAGTCATGTGTACAGCCAGGAGAGGAGGGAAGGCTACATCCGAGCTCAGGTGGTCAGCAGGGAGGTGATGAGTAGAAACAGAAGCAAGAAAGACATGTTCTCTATGGTGTGCAGCAACACCGGGTCGTAGTAGTAAAACTGGTTTTTGTATTTGATGATTTTGTTTTCTAAAGGAATATTGAATTTAATAAATGTGTCAAGATCATTCGTTTCACTATTCGGGATCATTTTCATCCTAATAAATTAACCTGATACATTTACTTTACTTTAAATAAGCTATTTAGTGGTGTTGGTAAAAGGGTGGGAACACTGAATTTTCATAAGATTTCAAGTTAAAATTTACCTAGCAAAAAATGAAAACTTTTCAAACTCCAAAAAAAAAAATTCGCCTCCGTATGACACACCCTAATATATGTTTCATTAGCCCAATAAAGCACGCGGATGTCTAGATATAATCAACACCTCACCCCAATAGGATTCAAACCCAAAATCTGATAATTGTGACCAGGGAATGCTACCTGTGGACCTGCTACCTGTGGACCTGTTCAACGAGCTTATGGCGCCGTGAACCTCTAATGGGGACCACCCGTGCCACTTAGGTGATCAGAGAAACGTTTTACCAAATCCGGCTTCGAAACACGAGGATCGATATATATTTCATTAGCCTAATAAAGCACGCATATTTCTACATATAATCAACACCTCACCCCACCAGGATTCGAACCCACGATCTTATAATTGTGACCGGGGAATGGTACCTCTGGGCCACCAGGACACTAAAAGCAGTCCTAGACTCTGTTATATTTCACACAAAGCCTGTTCAACGAGCTTATGGCACTGTGAACCTCTAATGGGGACCACCCGTGCCGCTCAGGTGATCAGAGCAACGTTTTACCAAATGCGGATTGGAAACACGAGGATCCATATATATTTCATTAGCCCAATAAAGCACGCGGACATCTACATATAATCAACACCTCACCCCAACAGGATTCGAACCCAAGATCTTATAAGTGTGACCGGGGAACACTACCTCTGGGCCACCAGGACACTAAAAGCAGTCCTAGACTCTGTTATATTTCACACAAAGCCTGTTCAACGAGCTTATGGCACCGTGAACCTCTAATAGGGACCACCCGTGCCGCTTAGGTGATCAGAGCAACGTTTACCAAATCCGGCTTGGAAACACGAGGATCCATATATATTTCATTAGCCCAATAAAGCACGCGGACTTCTACATATAATCACCACCTCACCCCAACAGGATATGAACCCACGATCTTATAATTGTGACCGGAGAATGCTACCTCTGGGCCACCAGGACAATAAAAGCAGTCCTAGACTCTGTTATATTTCGCGCAAAGCCTGTTCAACGAGCTTATGGCGCCGTGAACCTCTACTGGGGACCACCAGTGCCGCTTAGGTGTTCAGAGCAACGTTTTACCAAATACGGCTTCGAAACACGAGGATCCATATATATTTCAATTGCCCAATAATCACACGGGCTTCTACATATAATCAACACCGCACCCCACCAGGATTCGAACACACGATCTTATAATTGTGACCGGGGAACACTGCCTCTGGGCTACCAGGACAATAAAAGCAGTCCTTGTCTCTGCTATATTTCACACAAAGCCTGTTCAACGAGCTTATGACGGTGTGAACCTCTAATGGGGACCACCCCGTGCCGCTTAGGTGATCAGAGCAACGTTTTACCAAATCCGGCTTCGAAACACGAGGATCCATGTATACTTCATTCGCCCAATAAAGCACGCGGACTTCAAAATATAATCAACACCTCACCCCAGCAGGATTCAAACCCAAAATCGTATAATTGTGAATAGGGAACGCTACCTGTGGACCACCAGGAAACTAAATGCAGTCCTAGACTCTGTTATATTTCACGCAAAACCTGTTCAACGAGCTTACGGCGCAGTGAACCTCTAATGGGGACCACCAGTGCCGCTTAGGCGTTCAGAGCAACGTTTTTCCAAATCCGGCTTCGAAACACGAGGATCCATATATATTTCATTAGCCCAATAAAGCACGCGGACTTCTACATATAATCAAAACCTCACCCCACCACGATTCAAACCCAAAATCTTATAATTGTGACCAGGGAACGCTACCTGTGGACCACCAAGACACTAAAAGCAGTCCTAGACTCTGTTATATTTCACGCAAAGCTTGATCAACGAGCTTATGGCGCCGTGAACCTCTAATGGGGACCACCCGTGCCGCTTAGGTGATCAATGCAACGTTTTACCAAATCCGGTTTCGAAAAACGAGGATCCATATATATTTCATTAGCCCAAAAAAGCACACGGACTTCTACATATAATCAACACCTCACTCCAGCAGGATTCAAACCCAAAATCTTATAATTGTGACCAGGGAACGCTATCTGTGGACCACCAGGACACTAAAAGCAGTCTTCGACTCTGTTATATTTCACGCAAAGCTTGTTCAACGAGCTTATGGCGCCGTGAACCTCTACTGGGGACCACCAGTGCCGCTTAGGTGTTCAGATCAACGTTTTACCAAATCCCGCTTCGAAACACGAGGATCCATATATATTTCATTAGCCCAGTAAAGCACGCGGACTTCTACAAATAATCAACACCTCACCCCACCAGGATTCAAACCCAATATCTTATAATTGTGACCAGGGAATGCTACCTCTCGGCCACCAGGACACTAAAAGCAGTCCTAGACTCTGTTATATTTCACACAAAGCCTGTTCAACGAGCTTATGGCGCCGTGAACCTCTAATGGGGACCACCCGTGCCACTTAGGTGATCAGAGAAACGTTTTACCAAATCCGGCTTCGAAACACGAGGATCGATATATATTTCATTTGCCTAATAAAGCACGCATATTTCTACATATAATCAACACCTCACCCCACCAGGATTCGAACCCACGATCTTATAATTGTGACCGGGGAATGGTACCTCCAGGGCCACCAGGACACTAAAAGCAGTCCTAGACTCTGTAATATTTCACACAAAGCCTGTTCAACGAGCTTATGGCACTGTGAGCCTCTAATGGGGACCACCCGTGCCGCTCAGGTGATCAGAGCAACGTTTTACCAAATGCAGATTGGAAACACGAGGATCCATATATATTTCATTAGCCCAATAAAGCACGCGGACATCTACATATAATCAACACCTCACCCCAACAGGATTCGAACCCAAGATCTTATAAGTGTGACCGGGGAACACTACCTCTGGGCCACCAGGACACTAAAAGCAGTCCTAGACTCTGTTATATTTCACACAAAGCCTGTTCAACGAGCTTATGGCACCGTGAACCTCTAATAGGGACCACCCGTGCCGCTTAGGTGATCAGAGCAACGTATACCAAATCCGGCTTGGAAACACGAGGATCCATATATATTTCATTAGCCCAATAAAGCACGCGGACTTCTACATATAATCACCACCTCACCCCAACAGGATATGAACCCACGATCTTATAATTGTGACCGGAGAATGCTACCTCTGGGCCACCAGGACACTAAAAGCAGTCCTAGACTCTGTTATATTTCACACAAAGCCTTTTGAACGAGCTTATGGCGCCGTGAACCTCTAATGGGGACCACCCGTGCTGCTTAGGTGATTAGAGCAACTTTTTACCAAATCCGGCTTCGAAAAACGAGGATCCATATATATTTCATTAGCCCAATAAAGCACGCGGACTTCTACATATGATCAAAACCTCACCCCACCAGGATTCAAACCCAAAATTTTATAATTGTGACCAGGTAACACTACCTGTGGACCACCAGGATTCAAACCCAAAATCTTATAATTGTGACCAGGGAATGCTACCTGTGGACCACCAGGACACTAAAAGCAGTCCTAGACTCTATTATATTTCACGCAAAACCTGTTCAACGAGCTTATGGCGCCGTGAACCTCTACTGGGGACCACCAGTGCCGCTTAGGTGTTCAGAGCAACGTTTTACCAAATCCGGCTTCGAAACAAGAGGATCCATATATATTTCATTAGCCCAATAAAGCACGCGGACTTCTACATATAATCAACACCTCACCCCACCAGGATTCGAACCCAAAATCTTATAATTGTGACCGGGGAACGCTACCTCTGGGCCACACTAAAAGCAGCCCTAGACTCTGTTATATTTCACACAAAGCCTGTTGAATTAGCTCATGGCGCCGTGAACCTCTAATGGGAACCACCCGTGCCGCTTAGGTGATGAGAGCAATGTTTTACCAAATCCGGCTTCGAAACACGAGGATCCATATATATGTCTTTAGCCCAGTAAAGCACGCAGACTTCTACATATAATCAAAACCTCACCCCACCAGGATTCAAACCCAAAATCTTATAATTGTGACCAGGGAACGCTACCTGTGGACCACCAAGACACTAAAAGCAGTCCTAGACTCTGTTATATTTCACGCAAAGCTTGTTCAACGAGCTTATGGCGCCTTGAACCTCTAATGGGGACCACCCGTGCCGCTTAGGTGATCAGAGCAACGTTTTACCAAATCCGGTTTCGAAAAACGAGGATCCATATATATTTCATTAGCCCAAAAAAGCACACGGACTTCTACATATAATCAACACCTCACCCCAGCAGGATTCAAACCCAAAATCTTATAATTGTGACCAGGGAACGCTACCTGTGGACCACCAAGACACTAAAAGCAGTCCTAGACTCTATTATATTTCACGCAAAACCTGTTCAACGAGCTTATGGCGCCGTGAACCTCTAATGGGGACCACCCGTGCCGCTTAGGTGATCAGAGCAATGTTTTACCAAATCCGGCTTCGAAACACGAGGATCCATATATATGTCTTTAGCCCAGTAAAGCACGCAGACTTCTACATATAATCAAAACCTCACCCCACCAGGATTCAAACCCAATATCTTATAATTGTGACCAGGGAATGCTACCTCTGGGCCACCAGGACACTAAAATCAGTCTAGACGCTGTTATATTTCACACAAAGCCTGTTCAACGAGCTTATGGCGGTGTGAACCTCTAATGGGGACCACCCGTGCCGCTTAGGTGATCAGAGCAACGTTTTACCAAATCCGGTTTCGAAATAGGAGGCTCCATATATATTTCATTAGCCCAATACACCACGCGGACTTCTACATACAATCAACACCTCACCCCAGCAGGATTCAAACCCAAAATCGTATAATTGTGAATAGGGAACGCTACCTGTGGACCACCAGGACACTAAATGCAGTCCTAGACTCTGTTATATTTCACACAAAGCCTGTTCAACGAGCTTATGGCGCCGTGAACCTTTAATAGGTACCACACGTGCCGCTTGGTGACCAGAGGAACGTTTTACAAAATCCAGCTACGAAACACGAGGATCCATATATATTTCTTTAGCCCAATAAAGCATGCGGACTTCTACATATAGTCAACACCTCACCCCACAAGGATATGAACCCACGATCTTATAGTTGTGACCGGAGAATGCTACCTCTGGGCCACCAGGACAATAAAAGCAGTCCTAGACTCAGTTATATTTCACACAAGGCCTGTTGAATGAGCTTATGGCGCCGTGAACCTATAATGGTGGCCACCCCTGCCGCTTAGGTGATCAGAGCAACGTTTAACCAAATCCGGCTTCGAAACATGAGGATCCATATATATTTCATTAGCCCAATAAAGCACGCGGACGTCTCTATATAATCAACACCTCACCCCACCAGGATTCAAACCCAAAATCTGATAATTGTGACCAGGGAATGCTACCTGTGGACCACCAGGACACTAAAAGCAGTCCTAGACTCTGTTATATTTCACACAAAGCCTGTTCAACGAGCTTATGGCGCCGTGAACCTGTAATGGGGACCACCAGTGCCGCTTAAGTGTTCAGAGTAACGTTTTACCACATCCGGCTTCGAAACATGAGGATCCATATCTATTTCATTAGCCCAATAAAGCACGCACACTTCTACATATAATCAACACCTCACCCCACCAGGATTCGAACCCACGACCATATAATTGTGACCGGGGAACGCTACATCTGGGCCACCAGGACACTAAAAGCAGTCCTAGACGCTGTTATATTTCACACAAAGCCTGTTGAACGAGCTTATGGCTCCGTGAACCTCTAATGGGGACTACCCGTGCCACTTAGGTGATCAGAGCAACGTTTTACCAAATCCGGCTTCGAAACACGAGGATCCATATATATTTCATTAGCCCAATAAAGCACGCAAACTTCTACATATAATCAACACCGCACCCCACCAGGATTCGAACCCACGATCTTATAATTGTGACCGGAGAACGCTACCTCTGGGCCACCAGGAGACTAAAAGCAGTCCTAGACTCTGTTATATTTCACACAAAGCCTGTTCAACGAGCTTATGGCGCCATGAAGCTCTAATGGGGACCATCAGTGCCGCTCAGGTGATCAGAGCAACGTTTTACCAAATGCGGATTGGAAACAAGAGGATCCATATATATTTCATTTGCCCAATAAAGCACGCGGGCATCTACATATAATCAACACCTCACCCCAACAGGATTCGAACCCAAGATCTTATAATTGTGACCGGGGAACACTACCTCTGGGCCACCAGGACACTAAAAGTAGTCCTAGACTCTGTTATATTTCACAAAAAGCCTGTTCAACGAGCTTATGGCACCGTGAACCTCTAATTGGGACCACCCGTGCAGCTTAGGTGATCAGAGCAACGTTTTACCAAATCCGGCTTCGAAACACGAGGATCCATGTATACTTCATTCGCCCAATAAAGCACGCGGACTTCTAAATATAATCACCACCTCACCCCAGCAGGATTCAAACCCAAAATCGTATAATTGTGAATAGGGAACGCTACCTGTGGACCACCAGGACACTAAATGCAGTCCTAGACTCTGTTATATTTCACGCAAAACCTGTTCAACGAGCTTATGGCGCCGTGAACCTCTACTGGGGACCACCAGTGCCGCTTAGGCGTACAGAGCAACGTTTTACCAAATCCGGCTTCGAAACACGAGGATCGATATATATTTCATTAGCTTAATAAAGCACGCAGATTTCTACATATAATCAACACCTAACCCCACCAGGATTCGAACCCACGATCTTATAATTGTGACCGGGGAACGCTACCTCTGGGCCACCAGGACACTAAAAGCAGTC
Source organism: Homarus americanus (assembly GCF_018991925.1). Taxonomy (NCBI): domain Eukaryota; kingdom Metazoa; phylum Arthropoda; class Malacostraca; order Decapoda; family Nephropidae; genus Homarus; species Homarus americanus. Next base: position 28,953 of record NW_024745946.1, read on the forward strand.
CTAGACTCTGTTATATTTCACACAAAGCCTTTTGAACGAGCTTATGGCGCCGTGAACCTCTAATGGAGACCACCCGTGCCGCTTAGGTGATTAGAGCAACTTTTTACCAAATCCGGCTTCTAAAAACGAGGATCCATATATATTTCATTAGCCCAATAAAGCACGCGGACTTCTACATATGATCAAAACCTCACCCCACCAGGATTCAAACCCAAAATCTTATAATTGTGACCAGGTAACGCTACCTGTGGACCACCAGGATTCAAACCCAAAATCTTATAATTGTGACCAGGGAACGCTACCTGTGGACCACCAGGACACTAAATGCAGTCCTAGACTCTGTTATATTTCACGCAAAACCTGTTCAACGAGCTTATGGCGCCGTGAACCTCTACTGGGGACCACCAGTGCCGCTTAGGCGTACAGAGCAACGTTTTACCAAATCCGGCTTCGAAACACGAGGATCGATATATATTTCATTAGCCTAATAAAGCACGCAGATTTCTACATATAATCAACACCTCACCCCACCAGGATTCGAACCCACGATCTTATAATTGTGACCGAGGAACGCTACATCTGGGCCACCAGGACACTAAAAGCAGTCCTAGACGCTGTTATATTTTACACAAAGCCTGTTGAACGAGCTTATGGCTCCGTGAACCTCTAATGGGGACCACCCGTGCCACTTAGGTGATCAGAGCAACGTTTTACCAAATCCGGCTTCGAAACACGAGGATCCATATATATTTCATTAGCCCAATAAAGCACGCAATCTTCTACATATAATCAACACCGCACCCCACCAGGATTCGAACCCACGATCTTATGATTGTGACCGGGAAACGCTACCTCTGGGCCACCAGGAGACTAAAAGCAGTCCTAGACTCTGTTATATTTCACACAAAGCCTGTTCAACGAGCTTATGGCGCCATGAAGCTCTAATGGGGACCACCAGTGCCGCTTAGGCGTACAGAGCAACGTTTTACCAAATCTGGCTTCGAAACACGAGGATCCATATATATTTCATTAGCCCAATAAAGCACGCGGACATCTACATATAATCAACACCTCACCCCAACAGGATTCGAACCCACGATCTTATAATTGTGACCGGGGAACGCTACCTCTGGGCCACCAGGACACTAAAATCAGTCCTAGACTCTGTTATATTTCACACAAAGCCCTTTGAACGAGCTTATGGCGCCGTGAACCTCTAATGGAGACCACCCGTGCCGCTTAGGTGATTAGAGCAACTTTTTACCAAATCCGGCTTCGAAAAACGAGGATCCATATATATTTCATTAGCCCAATAAAGCACGCGGACTTCTACATATAATCAACACCTCATCCCACCAGCATTTGAACCCACGATGTTATAATTGTGACCGGGGAACGCTACCTCTGGACCACAAAGACACTAAAAGCAGTCCTGTACTCTGTTATATTTCACACAAAGCCTGTTGAATGAGCTTATGGCGCCGTGAACCTCTACTGGGGACCACCAGTGCCGCTTAGGCGTTCAGAGCAAAGTTTTACCAAATCCGGCTTCGAAACACGAGGATCGATATATATTTCATTAGCCTAATAAAGCACGCAAATTTCTACATATAATCAACACCTCACCCCACCAGCATTCGAACCCACGATCTTATAATTGTGACCGGGGAAAGCTACCTTTGGGCCACCAGGACACTAAATCAGTCCTAGACTCTGTTATATTTCACACAAAGCCTTTTGAACAAGCTTTTGGCGCCGTGAACCTCTAATGGGGACCTCCCGTGCCGCTTAGGTGATAAGAGCAAATTTTTACCAAATCCGGCTTCGAAAAACGAGGATCCATATATATTTCATTAGCCCAATAAAGCACGCAGACTTCTGCATATAATCAACGCCTCACCCCACCAGGATTTAAACCCACGATCTTATAATTGTGAAAGGGGAACGCTACCTCTGGGCCACCAAACAATAAAAGCAGTCCAAGACTTTACTATATTACACACACAAAGCCTGTTCAACGACCTTATGGCGCCATGAACCTCTACTGGGGACCACCCGCGGCCGCTTTAGGTGATCAGAGCAACGTTTACCAAATCCGGCTTCTGAAACACGGATCCATATATATTTCATTAGCCCAATAAAGCACGCGGACTTCTATATATAATCAACATCTCACCCCACCAGGATTTGAACCCACGATCTTATAATTGTGACCGTGGAACGCTACCTCTGGGACACTAGGACAATAAAAGCAGTCCTAGACTCTGCTATATTTCACACAAAGCCTGTTCAACGAGCTTATGGCGACGTGAACCTCTAATGGGGACGACCCATGCCTCTTAGGTGATCAGAGCAACGTTTTACTAAATGTGGCTTCGAAACTCGAGGATCCATATATATTTTATTAGCCCAATAAAGCACACGGACTTCTACATATAATCAACACCTCACCCCACCAGGATTTGAACCCACTATCTTATATTTGTGACCGGGGAACGCTACCTCACACCAGGACAATAAAAGCAGTCCTAGACTCTGCTATATTTTACACAAAGTCTGTTCAACGAGCTTATGGCGCTGTGAACCACTATAGGGGACCACCCGTGCCAGTTAGGTGATCAGAGCAACGTTTTACCAAATGCGGCTTCGAAACACGAGGATCCATATATATTTCATTAGCCCAATAAAGCACGCGGACTTCTACATATATTCAACGGCTCACCCGACCAGGATTTGAAGCCAATCTTCTAATTGTGACCGGGGAATGCTACCTTTGGGCCACCAGGACAATAAAAGCAGTCCTAGACTCTGCTATATTTCACACAAAGCCTGTTCAACGGGTTTATGGCACCGTGAACCTCTAATGGGGACCACCCGTGCCGCTTAGGTGATCAGAGCAACGTTTTAACAAATGCGGTTTCAAAAGTCACGAGGGTCCATATATATTTCATTAGCCCAATAAAGCACTCAGACATCTACATGTAATCAACACCTCACCCCACCAGGATTCAAACCCACAATCATATAATTGTGACTGGGGTATGCTACCTCTGGGCCACCAGGACAATAAAAGCAGTCCTAGTCTCTACTATATTTCACACAAAGCC
>NW_024745947.1:0-28435 GCF_018991925.1 Homarus americanus
TAGAAGTTACGTATTATATAATAACAGCAGTGCCATCAACAATGCTAATGCTGCAGTAAGTCATCATCAGCGGCACTGCTTTATGGTTGGGTCGTTGCTTGGGCATTATTTACTTTATGCCAGGGGAGGTGGTGGTTCTTATGGCGGGCCTCGCTGCTCCCTAAGGTCTCATCTCCAGCTAATAAAACAAATCCACACGTATGTGTTAAACCTTCAACCACTACTGATTCTCTTGTAATCAATCTCTATGCCCTTCCAGCACATTATTAGTTGTTTATTTGTGATGATAGTAATTGCCTCAAAAGAGAGCGTTCTTCTACTAAGGACCATAAATTGCGAATTAGGGGATGTATTTAGATCTAAAACTTTCTGTACAGTATAATAAATGTTAGTGTTAAGGATGAGCAAAACTGCAGTATATGCCTTGGGGTTGTTGCCGACCGCTTAAGCTCAGGCTTGAATTGGCTCAGCCATGTCAATATTGTCCTCTGTATCTATATTTTTTTTAACTTATCAATATCTAACAAGGTGGCATCTTATAACTGTTCACTAATACATGTCTACAACACTTAATTCTACTAATTACACAGGCGTGTCGAGTAACCTGTAACACAACCTCTGGCTAATACTCCGGAAGTTCCCCACCCCCACAATATAATAAAACAACCCGGAAGTGGTATTGCACAGTATTTATAAGCTGCAACTTATTGTTGTGCTTTTTTGTTGAATACGTGATCGTGAATGACTACTTTCCGTCCCGGATAAACGAGAAGTATTACTTACGAATCCTGAGCCACGCCACGAGTTCTTCCACATAAACACTATACGGTACTGTGTATGTTGTGAGGTGAAGGTGTGAACAACACGCCATTGACGACACACTACAGCCCATACTTTTTAAGCATCTCTTAAAACAAACACTGAATAGCTGTCCACATTATCCACATATATTCTTAGTGGTGTAAAATTTTTTCTATAAGGTTCACACTTCTAAGATTGTGTTTGCCGTTTCTTATAAAATAATTTGTTACAGAGTCCTGTACCGCTCCTTCCTTAATTCAGAAAACATTAAAATAATTTCAAATATGAACATGTCCAATTATACATTATAGATTTGATAAACACCACTGACTATGAGCCTGAAATACTGTATGCAACTGACTGTTTTCATCTGTATTTGTTCACTGTCTTTCTATGATACAGCCCCCAAAAAGGTTCAGTTATCAATTCAATTCAGTTGGTCGTCGCGTTATCATGTGTCCTCTCGCGACTACTACAGGTATACACAAGGTTAGAGATAAGAATTGGTGTAGGTTAGTATGAGCAATAAGTTAACAGAGTCTTGACCGACCGCCCAGTACAATGATCAGTGGCGTAAGGATAAAAGTATAAGTAAAACCTCTGAGTCAGATGGTCAACAGAAGCTGGTAGTGGTTGGGTTCTATGACGTCAGAATGAACCAACCATCACATGCCATAGCCTCAGTGTCGTGGATCTTAATAAATAGAAGGTAAAATATGGCAGGAGTGAGTTTGATAGGGAGGCGGAGGAAGCAGGAGCAGGGAGGGACCCACCATCCACTAATTAATGTAAACAACGAACCTGATGGTAACACACACACACACACACACACACACACACACACACACACACACACACACACACACACACACACACACACACACACACACACACACACACACACACACACACACACACACACACACACACACACACACACACACACACACACACACACACACACACACACACACACACACACACACACACACACACACACACACACACACACACACACACACACACACACACACACACACACACACACACACACACACACACACACACACACACACACACACACACACACACACACACACAACACACACACACACACACACACACACACACACACACACACACACACACACACACACACACACACACACACACACACACACACACACACACACACACACTTCACTCACAAAATCCATACCCGTAATACAGAGGTGACACAACACCACACAACACATCTATAATGCACAAAACAGGAGGCTTATACACGCTACGTGTTGTGAACTGGGTAACGGCTGGCCGGAGGCAACAGACATGAATACAGGGCTCAGGTTCACGTGTTAGTGGTGATGAGGATCACACACACACACGTCACGAGTTGGAGGAATCAGTGTGGAGAAGTACAAAGGAGTGTCAGTTACAAGACTAGCGAGGTCATCATAAAACTTTATCTTGCGCTTGTGAGACCTCACTTGGATTACGCAGTTCAATTCTGGTCACCGTACTACAGAATGGATATAGAATCCCTAGAAAGAATCCAGAGGAGAATGACAAGTCTAATCCCGGGCATTAGGAACCTTGAGTACAGAGACAGGTTAAAGCATCTTAATCTGCACTCCTCCGAGAGACGTAGAGCGAGGGGCGATATGATCGAGGTTTATAAATGGAAGTCAGGGCTAAACAAAAGTGATATAACAAAGGTACTCAAACTATCCAACCAGGAGCGAACTCGTAACAATGGTTTTAAATTAGACAAATTTAGATTTAGGCGTGAAATGGGTAAACACTGGTTTGGAAATAGAGCAGTGGATGAGTGGAACAAGTTACTAAACATCATCATAAACTCGAACACGGTGGATAGCTTCAAACGCAGGTTGGGCGGATATACAGTATGAGCGATAGGGGTTGGGTGTAAACGGGACTGCCCAGTATGGGTCAATAGGCCCGCTGCAGTTTCCTCAATTCTTATGTTCTTATTTAGGATTTGGTGGAATGGAGGAGCGCGAGGGAAGAGGGAAAAGGGAGGGGGGGAGAAAGAGGGAGGAGCAGAGGGAGGGGAGGAAAGAGGGAGAAGCGGAGGAAAGAGGGAGGGGAAGGAGGGAAAGAGAGGCGAGGGAAAGTGGGGAGGGAAAGTGGAGGGGGGAGGGAAAGGGAGGGGAGGAAAGTGGGGAGGGGGAGGAAAGTGAAGGGGAGGAAAGTGAGGAGGAAAGTGGAGGGAGGAAAGGGAAGGGGGAGAGGGGAGGGGAAGGAAAGAGGCGGGGAGAAGAAAGAGGGAAGTGAAAAGGAAGAGGGGGAGGAAGAGGAAAGAGGAGAAAGGGAAAAAGAGGGGGTAGGGGGTGTGGGGTGGGAATTGGGGAAGGAGGGACGCAGAGGGGGGGAGGGGGAGGGAGGAAAAATGGGAGGGGAGGAAAGGAAGAAAGAAAAATTTGAAGGGAGGGAGTGAAGGGGGAAAATGGGAGTAAGGGACGGAGGGAGGGGAAGGGGAAACTTGAAAGTGAGAAAAGGAAGCAGGCAGATGACGGGAGGGGAAGGAGAGAAGAAGAGAGAGGAGTTGAGGAGAGAACACCAGAGAGGGAAAGAGAAGAACCAGAAGAAATGGGGAGGAAACGGATGGGTGAGAGACAGCGAGGGGAGAAAGGAAAAAAAGGCAAGAAGGGAAGAATTTATAGGGAGGGAGAGTGGGATTGATGGGGGAAACAAAATGCGTAGGAAAGGTAGGTACACGGTGAGAGGAGGGGGGGGGGGTGTCGAGGGATGTTGGTGTACACGAGGGGATATTGGTACACAAGGATATTGATGTACACGAGGGATATTGGTGTACGCGAGGGGATATTGGTGTACACGAGGGATATTGGTGTACGCGAGGGATATTGGTGTACACGAGGGGATATTGTGGTATTGTAAGGATATTGGTGTACACTAGGGGATATTGGTGTACAATGATGTGACATGTGCAATAAGGGACATTGGTGTACACAAGGATATTGTGTACACAAGGATATTGGTGTACAATTAAGGGAATATTGGTGTCCACGATGTGGACATTGTACACAAGGGACATTGGTGTACACAAGGGGATATTGGTGTACACGAGGAATATTGGTGTACAATAGATATTGGTGTACACGATGGGACATTGGTGTACACAAGGATATTGATGTACACAAGGATATTGGTGTACAATAGGGGGATATTGGTGTACACAAGGATATTGGTGTACACGATGGGACATTGGTGTACACAAGGATATTGTGTACACGAGGGGATATTGGTGTACACGAGGATATTGGTGTACACGAGGGGATATTGATGTACACGAGGATATTGTGTACACAAGGATATTGTACACGAGGATATTGGTGTACACGAGGGATACTGGTGTACACGATGGGATATTGATGTACACGGTGGGATATTGGTGTACACGAGGATATTGTGTACACGAGGGATATTGGTGTACACGAGGGATACTGGTACACGATGGGATATTGATGTACACGTGGGATATTTGTACACGAGGATATTGGTGTACACGAGGGATATTGGTGTACACGAGGGGATATTGATGTACACGAGGATATTGATGTACACGAGGGGATACTGGTGTACACGGTGGGATATTGGTGTACACAACACTAACAACAACACTGCTACTACCTGTGATAGCTACACCTGAAGAGGGGGGAGGTAGAGTTTCTCACCAGTACAGTACAGAGCATGACCGTTGTTGTACTTCAGAGTAAGGAGCCGGAGAAACATACAATACTACCTGCCACCAATACAAGGTAACACTGGAGTAGAGGGTATAAAAGGTAACAATGGTACAAGGGTACTCACCAGTATACAGTTGGGCTTGCCAACGGCCCACAGGTTGACCTTCTTGTCATCGCCGCCGGTAACCAGCACCCGGCCAGACTTCAGGCCCAGCGCCAGGCAGTTCACGTTGGCCCCATGCGCCACGAACTCTTCTGCAAAAATACAATATTTCTCTTAATTCACGGAGACAACTGTAATGTCCTCACATCTAAACTTTACACAACTACTTTCTGAATCGAAAAAAACCTCCCCAATTATAATACCATCATCTGCATACCGAAGGAGGTGACTCACTCAGTGTTGTGGTTTCGCAGGTCCCCCACACCTACACCACAAGGTTTTTCACGTAGGAACACACACACACAACTACTATAATTACACAGATAGCTGCACATCACCACCACTGAATAGAACAACATGTATGATTATCTTGGTGTTGAAGCTATTGTAATAATAATTTTAGGGATCAGGATTCAGGACCTGAGTTTCATGTAAATTGTCGCATGGAAAAAGCAAGGAGTTGACAACCTCTGCCCTATACTTTGATGGGGTGAGACTATGTGAATGTTCCTAGACAGGAGTTAGAAGTTGAATCTCTTTTCTGAACTGCCCACTGACTACACGATGACCATGTTCAAAATTCAGTATAACTGGCGATTTCCGATTTCAAACGGCTGGTGACAAGTGGCGTTCCCATCCAGGTGGTGGTAGGCATACCCTGGGAACTGCCCCCTGGCTACTCACATTAGCCACAACACATTCACACAGCACTCTCTCCTGGCTCAATCAACCGCCCGGATATTTCGCCAAACTCCAAGTCCCCTCTCGACTCCTCCACAGTTTAAACCATGGTCGTCCTAAGGTCGCCTCCTCATTCTGCCAACCCGTCTCAAGACACTCCAGGTCCACGACCATGATGGACCTGCTAATAATTTACACCGCTGAAAAATTAAGAGCTAAAAGACGAAAGTGTGTAGGCAGGGTGCAGAGGAGTGAGGGGTTGTGCCCGTGGAGAGTGGGGGCTGTGGTGCCCGGTGGAGAGCGGGGGTGTGGTGCCCCGGGAGAGGGGCTGGGAGACCGGTGGGAGAGTGAGGGTTGTGGTGCCCCGGTGGAGAGTGAGGGGTTGTGGTGCCCGGTGGAGAGTGGGGGGCTGGGGTGCCCTGGTGGAGAGTGAGGGGTTGTAGGGAAGCCCCGGTGGAGAGGTGGGGCTGGGAGAGTTCTGGGGTGAGAGGAGGGGTTGTGGTGCCCCGGTGGAGTGGGGCTGTGGTGCCCTGGTGGGGAGTGGGGCTGTGGTGCCCCGGTGGAGAGAGTGGGGGGTTGTGGTGCCCCGGTGGAGAGTGGGGGTCAGGGTGCCCCGGTGGAGGGGGGGCTGTGGTGCCCCGGTGGAGAGTGGGGCTGTGGGTTCCCAGGAGAGTGGGGCTAGGGTGCCCAGGAGAGTGGGGTCAGGTGCTGGTGGAGAGTGAGGGGTGGTGCCCGGGGGGAGAGTGAGGGTTGGGTGGCCTGGTGAGAGTGGGAGTTGGGGTGCCCCCGGTGGGAGAGCGGGGCTGGAAAGCCCCTCTGGAGAGTGGGAGGTTGGGGTGCCCCCGGTGGAGGAGGAGGGGTTGTGGTGCCCGGTGGAGAGTGAGGGCTTGGAAGCCCTGGTGAGTGGGGGTTGTGGTGCCCCGGTGAGAGTGGGGTTGTGGTGCCCCGGGTGGGAGAGGGGCTAGGTGCCCCGGTGGAGAGTGGGGGCTAGGGTGCCCTGGTGGGAGAGTGAAGGGTGCCCCTGGTGGAGAGGGGGTTGTGGTGCCCCGGTGGAGAGTGGGGGTTGTGGGGCCTGGTGAGGAGAGGGGGAGGTGGTGCCCCGGTGGAGAGGAGGGGTTGGGGTGCCCCCGGTGAGAGGAGGGGGTTGTGGTGCCCTGGTGGAGGGGAGTTGTGGTGCCCCGGGAGAGTGGCAGGTGCCCTGGTGGAGGAGTGGGGGTCAGGCAGGAGAGTGAGGGGCTGGGGTGCCCTAGGAGGGAGTTGTGGTGCCCTGGTGAGTGGGAAGGGGAACCGGAGAGTGGGGCTGTGGTGCCCCGGTGGAGAGTGAGGGTGGGGTGCCTGTGGAGAGGTGGGGGGTTGGGGGTGCCCCAGGAGAGTGGGGGGCTGGGGAAAGCCTGGTGAGTGTGGGGTGGTGCCCCTGGTGGAGAGTGTGGGGCTGTGGTGCCCTGGTGGAGGAGGAGGGTTGGGGGTGCCCGGTGGGGAGTGGGGGCTAGGTGCCCCAGGAGAGGAGGGTGCCCGGGAGAGGTCAGGTGCCCTGTGAGAGGAGGTTGGTGGTGCCTGGTGAGAGTGAGGGGTTGGGTGCCTGCTGAGAGTGAGGGCTGGGGTGCCCTCAGGAGGGGGTGTGGTGCTGGGGGAGAGGGGGCCAGGGCCCGGTGGGAGAGTGAGGGGATGTGGTGCCCTGGTGGGGAGAGCGGCGGTTGTGGTGACCTGGTGGAGGTTGTGGTGCCCTCGGTGAGAGTGAGGGGATGTGGTGCCCGGTGAGAGTGAGGGTTGTGGTGCCCGGTGGAGAGGGAGTTGTGGTGCCCCCTGGAGAAGAGGGGTGTGGTGCCGGAGAAAGTGGGGTTGGGGTGAGCCTGGTGGAGAGGAGGGGTTGGGTGCCCTGGTGGAGAGTGAGGGGTTGGGTGCCCCGGTGAGTGAGGGGATGTGGGTGCCCTGGTGGAGAGGAGGGGATGTGGTGCCCTGTGGAGAGGGGTAGGGTGCCCAGTGGGAGAGTGGGAGGGTATGTGGTGCCCCCTGTGGAGAGTGAGGGTTGGAGCCCTGGTGGGAGAGTGGAGTTGAAACCCCTGGTGGAGAGGGAGGGGTGCCCCGGTGGAGAGTGGGGTTGGATGCTCCTGTGGAGAGTGAGGGATGTGGTGCCCCGGGTGAGGGTTGTGTGGTGCCCCGGTGGAGAGGGCTGTGGTGCCCCGGAGAGTGAGGGATGGCCCCGGTGAGAGCGTGGCGTTGTGGTAGACCCCGGGAGAGAGTGGAGGTTGTGGTGCCCTGGGGAGAGTGGGGGTTGGTGCCCCTGGGAGAGTGGGGCTGTGGTGCCCCTGGTGAAGAGTGGGATTGTGGTGCCCCGGTGAAGAGTGGGGAGGGGCCGTGCTGGTGGAGTGAGGGTTGTGGTGCCCGGTGGGAGAGAGGAGGGCTGTGGTGCCCCGGGTGAGAGTGGGGGTTGTGGGGTGCCCCGGTGGAGAGTGAGGGGCTGGGTGCTCCGGTGAGAGTGAGGGGCTAGGGGTGACCCCGGTGAAGAGTGAGGGGTTGTGTGGGTGCCCCCGGGGTGAAGAGTGAGGGGTTGTGGGTGCCCGGTGGAGAGAGGAGGGCTGGGTGCCCGGTGAGAGTGAGAGGCTGGTGGTGCCCTGGTGAAGAGGAGGGTTGTGTGGGTGCCCGGGTGGAGAGTGAGGGTTGTGGTGCCCCGGTGAGAGGTGAGGTTGTGGGTCCCGGTGGAGAGTGAGGGGTTGTGGTGCCCCCAGTGGGAGAGGAGGGCTGTGGGTGCCCCGGTGGAGAGGGAGAGGTTGGGGTGCCCTGGTGGAGGAAACAAGAGAAGGTGCGGATGACGGGCCAGCATTACACTATTCCAGAGGGCTGTGTGCACACCACCTGCTTCCACCAAGCCCCAGCTGGACACACCACGTGTCGGGCTGGCGTCACGTGCAGTGTCCTACACCACCTGCATCCTTCCCACACCACTCCAAACTCACCCACGCTCCCACAACACCACCCAACCTACTTTTACACCTTTTCACAACAACACCACCGCCTGCACCTTCACCCTGGTAAGGCTGCTGCTTCACAACCCACACACCAGACACGTCACTGCAACACAAAGTTTATGGGGGAGGTTTATGACCACTGCCAGAGACGCGCCGCTGCCAACCTTCCCTTTAAAGACTTTTATGACCCAGCTGGATAGTGCTGCTGCTCACACGCTCCTGGTACTACTGCATTCTTATTTTACGACTGAAAACAAACCATCGCCTCCTTCCCCAATTATCAAAGCACAAAGAGGAGAGTAAGAGATGGTATCGTTAGCTCTATGTGGAGTTCAAGAGTCTTGGTTATCTGTACAGAAGGTGCGTGGTTCTTGGTTATCTGAACGGAAGGTCGTGGTGTCTTGGTTATTCGTATGGAAGGTCATGTGTTTGGTTATTCTGGTTAAGAAGGCGTGTCTTCGTTATCTGTACGAGAGGTCGTGTTGTCTTGGATTCTGTACGGGAGGTCATGTGTTCCTGGTTATCTGTAAGAAGGTTACGTGTTTCTGGTTATCTGTACGAGGTCGTGGTTTGGTTATCTGTACGTAAGGTCATGTGTCTGGTTATCTGGTACGGGAGGTCGTGTCTTGGCTATATGTACGGAAGGTCATGCGTGTCGGTTATTCGTACAGGTAATGTGTCCTGGTTATCTAGGGCGGAAGGTCACGTGTCTTGGTTATTCTGTATGGGAAGGTCACGTGTCTTGGTTATTCGTACGGAAGGTCATGTGTCTTGTTGTACGAGGTCATGCGTCTTGGTGATTCAGGCGAAGGTCAAGTGTCTTTGTATTCGTATGGAAGGTCATGGTGTCTGGTGATCTGGTATGTGGAAGGTCATGTGTCTTATATCGGTACGAAGGCCGTGTCCTGGTTATTTGTATGGAATGTCATGTGTCTTGGTTATCTGTAAAGGTCATGTGGTCTTGGTGGTCTGCATGGAAGGTCATGTGTCTTGGTTATCTGTACAGGTCATGTGTCTTGGTGATCTGTGTGGAAGGGTCATGGCGTCCTGTTATCTGTACAGGTCGCGTGTCCTGGCTATCTGTACAGGAGGCCAGTGTCCTGGTTATCTTCTTGCTGAAGGTCAGTCGTCGAGTCCCACGGTTGTGTATTGACCAATGTCTGGCCTGTTCAAGGGTTTTGTGTGAAGTGGTTGGGAGCCTCTTCCTCCACCACACACCCACACCCCATCACCACACCCCACCCATCCTATACACCATCACTATCCCTCACCCCACACACACCCTGTACAAAACTCCATCATCCCCACCTATCACTATACCCCCACACACCACTACTATCCTCACCCCATCACTACACCCTCTACTCCATCTCATACACCACTATTATCCTCACCTCATCACTACACCTCTACACATTTATTTTCATTGTCTCTCACCCCACACACACCTCTCTACACACTACCATTGTCCCTCACCCCATCACTACACTCCTCACACATCACTATCCTCACCCCATCACTACACTTACACACCACCATTATCCTCACCCCATCACCGGACCCCACACACCATCACTATCCTCACCCATCACTACACCCTCTACACATTCACTACTATCCCTCACCTCATCACTACACTCCCTCTACACACCATCATATCCTCACCCCATCACTACACCCCACCACACCACAGTCAACGACCAAATTAAACCACCTCTAATACTGAGACAAATTTCTTTAAAACCCAAGGCAGAATATACTTTATAAAACCCACAGTTAAAAAATAAACCTCGAGATAAAAAAAAGAGACTATTATTCCAGTGACTGTTACCTTCACGTCCACGAGATAACAAGAGAGTGTTGTGAAGAGGTACGGGTGTATAGGGTGCTTACCATAAAGGTTTAGTATTGGGTGCTCTTCTCCCACTACAGTATAAGACTCTACAATAAAAACTTAACCCAGCCACAACATATTTATAATACTGAAAATAAAAGTAAGCTACATTAATTGGTGACCTGAGGTTTTACTACTTAATTATAATTGAATTTAGATTATTTTAAAAAGCGCATTCTTGTGTATAATGAAAGAGTTACCATAAAAATTCGCTATCAACAAATTTGGTTTTGTCAAAGGTTTTTATGTTTTTATTTATATTGTTACTATAAGAAGTTTTATTTATTCTGACTTTTGTTTGTAATGTGTGTAACCACCTGGAGAGAGAGAGAGAGAGAGAGAGAGAGAGAGAGAGAGAGAGAGAGAGAGAGAGAGAGAGAGAGAGCCTATTGGGGGTAGGGGTGAGAGGTAATGGAGAGAGAACACACATTAATACATGTGGTTGAGCTCTCCAGAGATATTACTAACAGTGTTTTTAAATAATAAAAACACTGTAATATATAAACAACATTAGCAACCTATTGTCAGCAGCAGCAGGAGGAGGCAGCAGTAGGGGGAGAGGCAGGAGGAGGGGAGGCAGCAGCAGGAGAGGGGAGGCAGCAAGGAGAGGAGGCAGCAGGAGTGGGTGGGTGTAGGGTAGCAGGAGGCAGGAAGGAGGCAGAGGAGGCAGCAGGAGGGAGGCAGAAGGAGGGGAGACAGGAGAGAGGGAGGCAGGAGAGGATGTAAAGGGAGGGGGGAGAGTAAGGCAACAGGAAGGGGAGGCAGTAACAGGGAAGCAGCAGAAGGAGAGGCAGCAGAGGCAGAAGGGGAGGCAGCAGGAGGAGGCAGGAGGGAGAAGGAGGGGAGAGCAGCAGGGAGGCAGCAGCAAGGAGACAACAGTAATGGAGGCAGCAGGATAGGAGACAGCAGGAGGGAGAGGGCAGCAACAGGGAGACAACAACAAAAGCCTTCTAGAAACAAAAAAGTGAAGCGTGGTCAAGAGCTGTGAGGAGTATCAACAACATGAGAAGAGGGTTCACCTTCACCAGGTGGTGACCAGGACTTCTTCCAGCAACAACACTCCTGCCTTCATGTTCTCTGAACACCCTGGATGTGGGCGGCACTCTACACCTGGGCGTGGGTACTGCCCACGGCCCGCCCACACGTGACGATGTAGAGAAAAGAATCCAGGAAAACTTGCTTTTTGGACGTGTCTGTAGTATGGAGGGGTTAACGATGAACACAAAGAGTGTGTATCATGCTACTCCTCATAGAATTTAATAATAGTATAAAAATAAAGTATTGTTTACCCGAGTGCTTGTTAAGAGTTACAGGTAATTTTGTTATTCAAGGTACTGTACTACACCAACAACACAAGAAATTAAACAATTACCTATTAGTGTGTATACCTTCTGGCCAAGAAAAATTTATTAATATATTTTGAAAGTAGCTATGGTGATTTGCATTACTAAGCTATTCACATTTCATCCTGTGAATAAGTAGAAGGATATACAACGACTGTGTGTATATTACTGTATATATAAGGCCAAGTGACAGTCAAGAAGCACCACCTACACCCATCTAAAATAAACTATTCTTTGTCCTACATATTGTACAGTTCATCTTACTTACCAAGCACACCACTGTGAATTATATATGACAGTGTTGAACCATTATAGTCAGAACAAAGTTCCATGCCCCACAGTAAATATACTGCATATCATTATAGATCTGTATACATAAATATAAGTAATGTTTATAATGGCAATGCTCCCTTTTCTAATCTCTAAAAGTAAAACACACACACACACACACACACACACACACACACACACACACACACACACGCACACACACCGATAATAACAAAGCTCAACCAGGATACGAGCTGGTATCAAGACAGAGGATGTTCCCAAGATAATAAAATAAACGTCAGAAAATAACATTACATAACCAAGAGAAACACAGTCAGCTACTGTAAATATGTTGATAATATAACATGACAATACAAAATAACAAGAGAAGGACGAGTGATAACAATGAAGAGGAAAGTAAATAACTATAGAACATAAATAACAAGGATTAGAATAACGCTGAGGAAAGAAAACACATTTATTATGCCAGAGGAGGTTAAAGGTTACAGCAGTATTCAGATATCAAATATAATGACAACTGTTGAGACAATTATTACCACGAAACAGACAAGAAGCAGGAAACATATTAAGGAAAACTTGAAAGAAATTGCACCCACTAAAAAGAATCACACACGAAAAGAGGAAAAATGACGCGACAGTAAAAAGTAAATGTGGGAGAGAGAGAGAGAGAGAGAGAGAGAGAGAGAGAGAGAGAGAGAGAGAGAGAGGTATAGTGTAAGACAGAATGAGACTGGAGAAATGAGAAGACAAATTTAAATACAAGGGCTGAAGGAAGGTGAGAGAAGAGAGAGTACAAGAGACAATAGTGAGAGATCCACCAGGAGACAATGACACTCACGATGAGATGGACACACACCACCAACTGTGTCATGAGTCGCAAGTGATGGAAGAAACGAGGTCACTGTTAACTGATGACTTATGTAGTGGTGAGGTGAAGATAACACGAGGTCACACTTTACTATGACTTGATGGTGGTGGGTGAAGATAACAAGAGGTCACACTTAACTATGACTTATGTAGTGGAAGTGAAGATAACACGAGGTCACACTTAACTATGACTTATGTAGTGGTGTGAAGATAACACGAGGGTCACACTTAACTATGACTTATGTAGTGGTAAGTGAAGGTAACACGAGGTCACACTTAAATTGGGACTTATGTAGTGGTAAGTGAAGATAACACGAGGTCACACTTAACTATGACTTATGTAGTGGTAAGTGAAGGTAACACGAGGTCACACTTAACTATGACTTATGTAGGGTAAGTGAAGGTAACACGAGGTCACACTAACTATGACTTATGTAGTGGTAAGTGAAGATAACACGAGGTCACACTTTAATTATGACTTGCGTATGTAGTGGAAGTGAAGATAACACGAGGTCACACTTAACTATGACTTATGTAGTGGTAAGTGAAGACAACACGAGGTCACTAACTTAACTGATGACTTATGTAGTGTGTAAGTGAAGATAACACGAGGTCACACTTAACTATGACTTATGTAGTGGTAAGAAGATAACACGAGGTCACACTTTAACTATGACTTATGTCGTGTTAAGTGAAGATAACACGAGGTCACACTTAACTATGACTTTGGTAGTGGTAAGTGAAGATAACACGAGGGTCACACTCTTTAACTATGACTTATGTAGTGGTAAGTGAAGATAACACGAGGTCACACTTAACTGATGATCAGTGTAGTGGTAAGTGAAGATAACACGAGGTCACACTTAAATATGACTTATGTAGTGGTAAGTGAAGATAACACGAGGTCACACTTAACTATGACTTATGTAGGTAAGTGAAGATAACACGAGGTCACACTTAACTATGACTTATGTAGTGGTAAGTGAAGGTAACACGAGGTCACACTTAACTATGACTTATGTAGTGGTAAGTGAAGATAACACGAGGTCACACTTTAACTATGACTTATGTAGTGGTAAGTGAAGTAACACGAGGTCACACTTAACTATGACTTATAGTGTAAGTGAAGGTAATATTGAGGGGTCACACTTAACTATGACTTATGTAGTGGTAAGTGAAGATAACACGAGGTCACACTTAACTATGACTTATGTAGTGGTAAGTGAAGATAACACGAGGTCACACTTAACTGTGACTTATGTAGTGGTAGTGAAGACAACACGAGGTCACCTAACTGATGACTTATGTAGTGTTAAGTGAAGATAACACGAGGTCACACTTAACTATGACTTATGTAGTGGTAAGTGAAGATAACACGAGGTCACACTTAACTATGACTTATGTCGTAAGTTGGGAAGATAACACGAGGTCACACTTAACTATGACTTATGTAGTGGTAAGTGAAGATAACACGAGGTCACACTTAACTATGACTTGTGGTGGTAAGTGAAGATAACACGAGGTCACACTCTAACTGATGACTTATGTAGTGGTATGAAGATAACACGATGTCACACTTAACTATGACTTATGTAGTGGTAAGTGAAGATAACACGAGGTCACACTTTTAACTATGACTTATGTCGTGTTGGGTGAAGATAACACGAGGTCACATTTCAACTATGACTTATGTAGTGGTAAGTGAAGATACTGACGAGGTCACACTCAACTATGACTTATGTAGTGGTAAGTGAAGATAACACGAGGTCATACACTTAATTCAGTGACTTATGTAGTGGTAAGTGAAGATAACACGAGGTCACACTTAATCTGGGACTTATGTAGTGGTAAGTGAAGATAACACGAGGTCAACACTTAACTATGACTTATGTAGTGGTAAGTGAAGATGACAGGTCACACTTAACTATGACTTATGTAGTGGTAAGTGAAGATAACACGAGGTCACACTTAACTATGACTTATGTGGTGGTAAGGAAGATAACACGAGGTCACACTTAACTATGACTTATGTAGTGGTAAGAAGATAACACGAGGTCACACTTAACTGACTTGTGTAGTGGTAAGTGAAGATAACACGAGGTCACATTAACTATGACTTATGTGGTGGTAAGTGAAGATAACACGAGGTCACACTTAACTATGACTTGTGGTGGTAAGTGAAGATAACACGAGGTCACACTTAATCTATGACTTATGTAGTGGTAAGGTGAAGATAACACGAGGTCACACTTAACTATGACTTATGTAGTGGTAAGTGAAGATAACACGAGGTCACACTTAACTATGACTTATGTAGTGGTAAGTGAAGATAACACGAGGTCACACTTTAACTATGACTTATGTAGTGGTAAGGAAGATAACACGAGGTCACACTTAACTATGACTTATGTAGTGGTAAGTGAAGATAACACGAGGTCACACTTAACTATGACTTATGTAGTGGTAAGTGAAGATAACACGAGGTCACACTTAACTATGACTTATGTAGTGGTAAGTGAAGATAACACGAGGTCACACTTTAACTATGACTTATGTAGTGGTAAGTGGAAGATAACACGAGGTCACACTTAACTGGTGACTTATGTAGTGGTAAGTGAAGATAACACGAGGTCACACTTAACTATGACTATGTAGGTGGTAAGTGAAGATAACACGAGGTCACACTTAACTATGACTTATGTGGTGGTAAGTGAAGATAACACAGAGGTCACACTTAACTATGACTTGTGTAGTGGTGTAAGTAAGATAACACGAGGTCATTAACTATGACTTATGGGGTAAGTGAAGATAACACGAGGTCACACTTAACTATGACTTATGTGGTGGTAAGTGAAGATAACACGAGGTCACTCTTAACTATGACTTATGTAGTGGTAAGAAGATAACACGAGGTCACACTTAACTGTGACTTATGTAGTGGTAAGTGAAGATAACACGAGGTCACACTTAACTATGACTTATGGTGGTAAGTGAAGATAACACGAGGTCACACTTAACTATGACTTATGTAGTGGAAGAAGATAACACGAGGCCACTTATGTACTTATGTAGTGGTAAGTGAAGACAACACGAGGTCACACTTAACTGATGACTTATGTAGTGGTAAGTGAAGATAATAGAGTCACACTTAACTATGACTTATGTAGTGGTAAGTGAAGATAACACGAGGTCACACTTAACTATGACTTATGTAGTGGGTGAAGATAACACGAGGTCACACTTAACTATGACTTATGTAGTGGTAAGTGAAGATAACATACGAGGTCACACTTAACTATGACTTATGTCGTGTTGAGTGAAGACAATAAAGGGTCACACCTAATGAAAGACGAGGAGAAACGCGTAGAGACAGAGGATGACGACGTGAGGAGTAGAGGGCGTCTGAGTGGAGGTGTGTGAGCAAACTGGTTCCTCTCTCCCCAGGTGTCCTGTACACAGACAACAGGTATCACTAGCGAACATCGGCATCCGATTCACTGGCCACTTCGCTAATAAGTTTGAAAGTAGAGTTGCAGTCAATAGTTTATAAAAATGTGAGTGATACAAATTAAACACGTTTGCTCTCACCGCCATATGTTGTTTTGACTGCGCCTTGTCACTCTCAGGTTAACGATCAGTCAATCAAACCACGTCCAGTCCCCAGTAGTAAATACCTTTGCTCGTGCGACAAAATTACCAGTTTACATAGGCGAGTATCTGCAGGTGAACGGAGAAGAAGGTGAATGAGTCAGCGAGAGGTGAGGGAGGGAGGGAGGGAGGTGAGGAGGGTAAGGGAGGGGAGGTGGAGGAGGTAGGGAGGGAGGGAGGTGAGGGGGGGAGGGAGGTGAGGGAGGTGGGGAGGTGAGGGGAGGTAAGGAGGAGGTGAGGAGGTAAGAGAGGGAGGTGAGGGAGGTGGGTGGAGGGAGGGGAGGTGAGGGAAGTAAGGGAGGGAGGGAGGGAGGTGAGGGAGGTAAGGGAGGGGAGGGAGGAGGAGGTAAGGAGGGAGGGAGGTGAGGGGAGGTAAGGGAGGGAGGAGGAGGAGGAGGAGGGAGGGAGGTGGAGGAGGTAGGGAGGGAGGGGAGGTGAGGAGGTAAGGGAGGGAGGGAGGTAGGAAGTAAGGGAGGGAGGGGAGGAGGTGAGGGAAGCAGGAGGGAGGGAGGAGGAGGAGGTAAGGGAGGAGGGGAGGAGGGTGTAAGGGGAGGGGAGGTAAGAGAGGGGAGGTGAGGAGGTAAGGAGGGAGGGAGGTGAGGGGGCAAGGGAGGGAGGGAGGGAGGTGGAGAGGAGGGAGAGGGGAGGTGGAGGAGGTAAGGGAGGGGAGGGGAGGAGGAGGTGGGAGGAGGGGAGGGAGGGGGAGGAGGTGGTGGGAGGGAGGGAGGGGAGGGAGGGGGAGGGGGAGGGAGGGGAGGGGGAGGGAGGGAGGGAGGTGGGGGAGGGGAGGGAGGAGGAGGGAGGGAGTTGGAGGAGGTAAGGGAGGGGAGGGGGGGTGGGGAGGGAGGTAAGGGAGGGAGGGGGGGTGAGGAGGTGAGGGGTGGGAGGGAGGTGGGGAGGAGGTAAGGGAGGAGGGAGGGAGGAGGTAAGGGAGGGGAGGTGAGGAGGTAGGGAGGGAGGTGGGAGGTAAGGGAGGGAGGGAGGTGAGGAGGTAAGGGAGGGAGGGGAGGTGAGGAGGTAAGGAGGAGGGAGGTGGGGAGGGAGGGGAGGGAGGGGGAGGAGGAGGGGAGGGAGGGGTGGGGAGGTGAGGAGGAGGGGAGGTGAGGAGGTAAGGAGGGAGGGAGGGAGGGAGGGAGAGGTAAGGGAGGGAGGAGGAGGTGAGGAGGTAAGGGAGGGAGGGAGGGAGGAGGAGGTGTGAGGGAGGCGGGGCAGGTTGACGAGCTGGAAGAGTATGTCCGGAGTTACCTCACAACCACCCCACCACAGCCCGCCACACACACAACGCTCCTTGCCCTGCCACACACAACGCCTTGCCCCGCTCACACAGCCTCTTGCCCTGCCACACAACGCTCCTGCCCGCTCCATACCTACCACGCCATTCTCACCACCACACAACTCACCCACCCACTCTACCATCCGCCTACTTGTTTAGCCAATAATCCAAAATATTTACTAGATATACCTGAGTATGATCCTCTTGAAACACGTCTGACTCACACCTCCCTGCCCCACCAAGCTCCACCCCTTCCCTCCTGCCACATTCCCCTTCCTCCCCTAACACTCACCCGTTCCTCCCTGCCCTACCCCTTCCATCCATAACCTTTCACCCTCCCTAATCCTGCACCCTTCCCTCCCTACCTCATCATCCTGCTTTCAGCCCTCCAATCCCTCCCTCCCCACCCACCCCTCTTCTCCATCTCAGCCATCCATTCCTCTCAGCCCCTCCACCTCCCTTCTGTTTCTTGCCACCCACCACTTCCTCCTCCATAACTATCCACTCTCTACTACCTCCTTCTTTCCTTGAACACTATATTATTGAATGACACATGTCAAAGACTGCTACCTGGCCTATTGTATCATGAACTTTGTAATTACTACATTGAATCGGGGGGCGTTGGGGACATTCTTGCTTTTTATCCCAAATTTGCTAGCCCACACTGATTAGTCTTCAATTAGAATATGACGTCCAATGAATATGAACCACTGTCCCGCATGGCAGTGAACAGTGACATCACCCACATGAATCTGACCTATATATACTGCTAATGAATATGATGTATTTTTGTGTACGAACCCTGTCCTGTGGGCAGTGAGAAGTGATACCACCCTCAGTGTCAAGACCTGACTGAATTACTCAGAATAGGCAAACTGTACTCCAAGCTTTGTCAATAAATTTGTTAAACTAAAAACCCCTAACCATCGACTCTCTACCTCCTCTTCCTTTCCAGCCCTCCAACTCCCCTTTCCTTTCCCTCCTACCTCCCTGCCTCTATACCACCCCCCTTTCCATCCTTCTCCCTGGCCTCCACCCTTTCCTCTGGTCCCTCCACCCTTCTCTCCCTGCCCTGCTAACGTTCCACCAGCACACAGGTAATAATCCCCCTTACACAACCCTGAAACCATCCCTCTCCCCACCATGACAAAGCAGGTAGTAAGTACGGAGAAACCAAGATCAGGTGTCCCCTGCCCCGGCCCTGTTGTGTTTGTTTCACCCGCAGAAAGGACGTCCTTCTCAGCACCTCGCTCGTCTTCCGGGTCGTCACTGGCACAACACCATCTGTCTCTCCGCCACACCTGCAAGACTCACCATGTGCACACTTCACCATCCTGCACCACACACGGCATCTTCTGCATCATGCAGTGTTCTGATATACTGTGGCGGCCTCATCGCCTGAGTTTTGTTTGTTTTGGGTAAGCTGGTGAGAGGGCAGACTCAGGAACAAGCGAGGGTTGGCGGGGTAGTCTATGAGCAAGGGCAGGCATGTACACTGACAGCCCAGGTGGACAAGACACACATCAGACGAGCAAGGGCGGTGAGCTGTCCCACGTGGCCACCACACCTGCGACATGTTGACAGACAGGGGGAGGGTAAGAGAGGCTGATGCATGACTTACACTGCAGAAGATAAACACAGACGACTTCTCCCTGCCACCTCCATAATACATGAAGCCTTAAACACGTTATCTTGGGCCCTATTACATATGCTGGGGGAGGTACACTACACCAGCTGGAGGGGGTACACTGCACCAGCTGGAGGAGGCACACTGCACCAGCTGGAGGAGGCACACTGCACCAGCTGGAGGAGGCACACTGCACCAGCTGGGAGAGGCACTGCACCAGCTGGGGAGGTACACTGCACCAGCTGGAGGAGGTACACCACACCGCTGAGGAGGGCACTGCACCAGCTGGGAGGAGGTACACTGCACCAGCTGGAGGAGGCACTGCACCAGCTGGAGGAGGTACACTGCACCAGCTGGAGGCATCACCCAGCTGGGAGGTACACTGCACCAGCTGGAGGGAGGAAGACTGCACCAGCGAGGAGGTGCACTACACCAGCTGGAGGAGTGGCACTACACCAGCTGGAGGAGTGCAACACCAGCTGGAGGAGTAGACACTGCACCAGCTGGAGGAGGTCTGCACCAGCTGGGGAGGTACACTGCACCAGCTGGAGGAGGTACACTGCACCAGCTGGAGGTAGACTGCACCAGCTGGAGGAGGTACACTGCACCAGCTGGAGGAGGAACCACACCAGCTGGAGGAGTGCCACTCACCAGCTGGGAGGAGACTACACCAGCTGGAGGAGCACACTACACCAGCTGGAGGAGGTACCACACCAGCTGGCGGAAGTACACTACACCAGCTGGAGTAGGCACTACACCAGCTGGAGGAGGTACACTACACCAGCTGGAGGAGGTACACTACACCAGCTGGCGGAGGCACACTACACCAGCTGGAGGAGGTACACACACCAGCTGGAGGAAGCACTACACCAGCTGGAGGAGGTACACCACACCAGCTGGAGAGGCACACTACACCAGCTGGAGGAGGTAACTACACCAGCGGAGGGAGGTCACTACACCAGCTGGAGGAGGTCACACTACACCGCTGGGAGGCATACTGCACCAGCTGGAGGAGGACACTGCACCAGCTGGAGGAGGAACTGCACCAGCGGAGGAGGTACACTACACCAGCTGGAGGAGGCACAATACACCAGCTGGAGGAGGCACACTACACCAGCTGGAGGAGGTATACTACACCAGCTGGAGGAGGTACACTACACCAGCTGGACACTGCACCAGCTGGAGGAGGTACACTGACCAGCTGGAGGAGGTCACTGCACCAGCTGGAGGAGATACACTGCACCAGCTGGAGGAACACTGCACCAGCTGGAGGAGGCACACTGCACCAGCTGGAGGAGGCAGACTGCACCAGCTGGAGGAGGCACACTACACCAGCTGGAGGAGCAGACTACACCAGCTGGAGGAGGACACTACACCAGCTGGAGGAGGTACACTACACCAGCTGGAGGAGGCCACTCACACCAGCTGGCGGAGGTACACTACACACCAGCTGGAGGAGGCACACTACACCAGCTGGAGGAGGTAGACTACACCAGCTGGAGGAGGCACACTACACCAGCTGGAGGAGGAGCACTACACCAGCTGGAGGAGGACACTACACCAGCTGGAGGAGGTACACTACACCAGCTGGAGGAGGTACACTACACCAGCTGGAGGAATGTACACTACACCAGCTGGCGGAGGTACACTACACCAGCTGGGGAGGTACACTACACCAGCTGGAGGAGGTACACTCCAGCTGGAGGAGGCACACCACACCGGGAGGAGGTACACTGCACCAGCTGGAGAGGCACACCAGCTGGAGGAGGCACACTACACCAGCTGGAGGAGGTAACTGCACCGCTGGAGGAGGCACACACCAGCTGGAGGAGGACACTACACCAGCTGGAGGAACGTACACTACACCAGCTGGGGAGGTACTCACACCAGCTGGAGGAGGTACACTACACCAGCTGGAGGAGGTACACTGCACCAGCGAGGAGGCACACTCAGCTGGAGGAGGCACTACACCAGCTGGAGGAGGCACACTGCACCAGCTGGAGGAGGTACACCACCAGCTGGAGGAGGTACACTACACCAGCTGGAGGAACGTACCTCCACCAGCTGGGGAGTGCACCACCAGCTGGAGGTGCACTACACCAGCTGGAGGTACACTACACCAGCTGAAGGTACACTACACCAGCTGGAGGTACACTACACCAGCTGGAGGAGGTACACTGCACCAGCTGGAGGAGGTGCCACCAGCTGGAGGCCACTACCAGCTGGAGGTACACTACACCAGCTGGAGGGTATACCAGCTGGAGGACTACACCAGCTGGAGGAACATGCACCAGCTGGAGGCACTACACCAGCTGGAGGTGCCACCAGCTGGAGGAGGTACTGCACCAGCTGGAGGACCACCAGCTGGAGTACACCAGCTGGAGGTACACTACACCAGCTGGGTACACTACACCAGCTGGAGGTACACCAGCTGGAGGTACACACACCAGCTGGAAAGGTCACTACACCAGCTGGAGGAGGTACACTACACCAGCTGGAGGACACCAGCTGGAGGTACACTTCACCAGCTGGAGAGCCACTACACCAGCTGGAGGTACACTACACCAGCTGGAGGCTACACTGCACCAGCTGGAGGAGGTACACTACACCAGCTGGAGGAGAGTACTGCACCAGCTGGAGGTACACTACACCAGCTGGAGGAGGTACACTGCACCAGCTGGAGGAGGTACACTACACCAGCTGGAGGCTACACTGCCAGCTGGAGGAGGTACACTACACCAGCTGGAGGATACCTACACCAGCTGGAGGAGGTACACTACACCCAGCTGGAGGCCACACACACCAGCTGGCAGGTACACTACACCAGCTGGGAGGACACACTACACCAGCTGGAGGTACACTACACCAGCTGGCAGTGCACTACACCAGCTGGAGGTACTACCACAGCTGGAGGATACTACACCAGCTGGAGGCACTACACAGCTGAATACACTACACCAGCTGGAGGTACACTACACCAGCTGGAGGAGGTACACCAGCTGGAGGACCACCAGCTGGAGGTACACTACACCAGCTGGAGGTACACTACACGCTGGGTGCACTACACCAGCTGGAGGTACACAGCTGTACACCAGCTGGAGGTACACTACACCAGCAGAGGTACACTACACCAGCTGGAGGAATGGAGACACCACCAGCTGGAGGTGCACTACACCAGCTGGAGGAGGTACTACACCAGCTGGTACTACACCAGCTGGAGGCCACCACCAGCTGGAGGTACACTACACCAGCTGGCGGAGGTACACTACACCAGCTGGAGGTACACTACACCAGCTGGAGGAAGCACTACACCAGCTGGAGGTACACTACACCAGCTGGAGGAGGTACACTACACCAGCTGGGGGAGGTACACTACACCAGCTGGAGGGTACACTGCCAGCGTGGAGAGGACTACCAGCTGGAGGTACACTACACCAGCTGGAGATTCACCAGCTGGAGGAAGTGCTACACCAGCTGGAGGAGGTACACTACACCAGCTGGAGGTACTACACCAGCTGGAGGGTACACTACACCAGCTGGGAGGAAACCACTACCAGCTGGAGGAGGTACACTGCACCAGCTGGAGGAGGTACACCACACCAGCTGGAGGAGGTACACACCAGCTGGAGGAGGTACACTACACCAGCTGGAGGAGGTACACTCACCAGCTGGAGGAGGCACTACACCAGCTGGCGGAGTACCACACCAGCTGGCGGAGTGACACTACACCAGCTGGCGGAGGCACACTACACCAGCTGGCGGAGTGCACACTACACCAGCTGGGGAGGTACACTCACACCAGCTGGCGGAGGTACACTACACTGCTGGAGGAGGTACACTGCACCAGCTGGCGGAGGTACACTACACCAGCTGGCGGAGGTACACTACACCAGCTGGAGGAGGTACACTGCACCAGCTGGCGGAGGTACACTACACCAGCTGGCGGAGGTACATTACACCAGCTGGAGGAGGTACACTGCACCAGCTGGAGGAGGGTACACTGCACCAGCTGGAGGAGTGCACTGCACCAGCTGGAGGAGGCACACTGCACCAGCTGGAGGAGGTACACTACACCAACTTTGGAGGGCAGGAAACATCTGGGTCAAGGTGGTAGGAGCGGCTGACACTCGGTAGGTTAAGGGAATCGATGACCTCAAATGTTGGCATCTGTGGCGTCTCGTGCCTGCCCCACGTGGTCAGTATGTCAATTGGCCTGTTATTAGACATGTCTGTATCATCATATGTTGCATGCCTCCCTTTATTGCACAACTTAATGTCCCAGGGGAGGTTCGTGACCTTCAATACCCTCTAGCTGTAGAAGTAAGGATGAACGAGATTGTTTTTGGCTGAAACATAAAATGTGGAGTCTAAAAATTTTACCGAGACTCTTATATTAACTAGAAACATTGACTCAACACCATTATAAGACAAAACGAAGGAGATTGAGGTGGGGGGGAGTAATGTGCCTAATTTTGTCTCCGAACTGGTGCTAGGTCAACATCTTTAAGTGAGGTACAATCTTGGTACAATTTTGCGACGCTTATTTTACACATATTAATTTTTGTTTTATCTTAAGAGAGCCAGTAAAGTACATGCAACCATCTTCAGTCAGCAGGAATGTTCATCGTACGCCCTGTGAAACCCGACGCTGGTGTGGTCATGTTAGAAGACTCAGTAACATCAACCACAGGTATACTGTATATGGAGACTGGACTCTTTCTTCACTGATGCTAGATTTTGAGAAGGTGTAAATCCATTAAAGTTATCGGATTATGAGGGATTCATTTAATCTGAACTAACCGTAGCAAGTGACAAGAGATACGTTGGACCATAAGCGTAGATAAGGTATGACGACTGATTTTAATCCCACATTCCTTGAATTGTCGGGCACATTTATTAAAAATTCCTGCGTGCCTCGTTTCAAAATTCTTAAAACTACATTTTTATATTAATTAGCGATAACATGAGATAATTATTTAAATCACAGAGTATCAGAGGACACGTCAGTTAACGAGTAGTGAACGAGTTGTGTGAAGTTTTATCTGCCACGTGAGATAATACGCTTGTTATATTGTCACCAACCTTGAGGCACCGATGGCACTATAGCAAACAATGACACGGGTATCACCATGGACACTTGATCCGGGAGGAGGGGATCATCTTATGGGAGAGGGGGGCACAGAAAATCAGCTTTAGTTCATCTTCCTTCTATTGTTGTTATATAATAATTTCAATTGTTTATTGCAGTTGACTTTGGATGTCATTATCATCTACCCATCCTATCATGCTCATAAATGAGTCACGTCAAATATAATTATACAGATTATGATTTATCAGATCTTCGGTCACAGGATTTTTGAGGTCATGCAGCTGATAACACTGATATTTCAACCTTCAATCCCTTAAAAGCCTCATTTCATTTAAACTACACACTGGGGGAGCTTTATAGTGTGGTGGGGAGGGGTGAGTCAGGCTAGGAGGCGCTGGTAACTTCCCACGGTGCACCATATTCGACAGAGCTGTAGGCAGGCGCCGCCTACCGGATACTATCGGTAACCCTCCACCAATAATTACATTATTTCTGCTGGTCGTAACACACACCATATTGGACAATTATTCATTTGTGACGGTTTCAACCTCAAATAACAGCTTGATGTTTGTATCGTGGTCTGTCTGTACACAACTGTTAGAATGAAATAACGTGTAGCATTAGTCTTATACGAGATATAAGAATTATATAACAATTCCCCGAGTAAAAAAACCCAGGTATTAAACTACCCTAATTGTTTTTCTCACATAAATTACAAAACTTACTCCCCAAATATGTTTACAGAAAGAAAACGTATTTTTCTCTTATAATCACTGCACCAAATTATGTTCTATTGATGTTAATTAGGTGAATCAGAAGTGAGTTTCCATCAACTTCCACATCTGGACAAAGGTTCAATTAGTTTGCTGGTAGTTAAGGGAAGACAACGCCTAAAATTTCAACCTTCTGAATCCTCGAGTACACTTTTCACTGACAGAAAATTTTCACAAGAACCAGACACTGATTTTCCTCCCATAAACTGTACCTAATGACGCACAGCTGAGGAACATAACATTCTCCCGAAAACCCATGAAAAAATTAGTTTGTAATATTTTGCAGTTTTAGCAGTAATATTTAAATATCTATCAACTAATTCAATTAGAGGTAATACATTTTCTTAAAACTATTTCTTCTAATTCTCATATAAACTGTTTTTATAATACATTCCTCGAAGGCGGACCGGATAAGAGAGCACTAAAGTGTATACACATGGGTACAGGGCAGATGTGTGACTGACTGGCAGGATGATCAATAACAACAGATGGAAGTCAAGGTAGCAAGACAGAGGTGGAGGAACTAAAATTGAATCAAGTTGCGGGGTCAAGAGGCGTGCGCCAGGGCTGACAACTCCTAGAAACCCGTCAACAACAAGCAGGAAATGTCACCGAAAGCCCCAAAACCCCAGGATTTTCTTGCTTATTTAACTTTCATTTTACCACTCTTATTGTCTCAGGTATTCACGTAAAATAAAGGTTTTCTGGACACAAATACAATTACAGTACCTCGTCTTTACGGTACAGTGTGAATAACAGAAGAAAGATCCTGTACAAAGTAACCTGAGTTCTCTCCTACCTTGACTATTATTCAAAGCAAGCAATACCTAGCCTCCTGACCTACTGAATCCACAGGTCACGAAGACGGAGCCAGGCAGTACACACCAAGAGGGCGGTGGGTCAACTGTGCAGTGTGCACATTCTCCGCGACACACACACACATACTTATACCTACATCAACAGTGAAGAACATACAGCAACAGAGGTGAAGAACATACAGCAACAGTGAAGAATTTGCATCAAAAGTGAAGAACATACATCACCATTGAAGAACATACAACAGCATTGAAAAAACACACAACAGTGAATAACATACAAAAGCAGTGAAAACAAACATCCAGTGAAAAAACATGTATCAAAGGAACAAAAGATACATCAAAGGAACAAGATACATCAACAGTGAAAAATATTCTTTAACAGTGAAGAAATTACATCAACAGTAAAAAACAGATCAAGTATGATGCAGCAGTAAATAAACTGTAACATTGATGAGAAATAAGAATAAAGCAACAAAAAGGTAAAGGATAAATATTGAAGAAAACAGAAATAAAGGCAAGATGAGAAGATAAGCAAGTCAAAAATAAAGAAAACAGTGAAGAAAATAAAGCAAGGTGAGAATAAAGGTTATAGTAGAAAATAAGTAAGATAAAAAAACAATTGAAGAAATAGAGGAAGGGAAAAAACAAATGAAGCAAATAAAACAAGAGACAAACAAAAAGAAAATAAAACACGTAAAACATCCCCCAAAAGAAATAGCAAATCTAGTAAAAAAAATAAAACAAACAAAATAAAATCAAACAAGAAATGAAGCAACAGTGAAACAAATGAAAGCAATGGTGAAGCAAATGAGGCCGTGAAGACCACAAGGAACAGGGGAGGCAAAAAATAACAAAAAAAGATTCGAGCAATATTTATCAGAGCAACGGTATGTGGTATAACATTGAGAAATAAAAACGTGATATAACAGGGTGTGTAAGACAGGAGCAAGATAAAACAAGAGTGAGTAAGACAGGAGTAAGACATAACAAGGTGAGTAAGACAGGATTAAGACATAACAAGGTTGAGTAAGACAGGAGCAAGATAAACATTAGGTGAGTAGATAGGAGTAAGATAAAACAAGGGTTGAGTGAGATAGGGGTAAGACATAACAAGAGTGAGTAAGATAGAGTAGTAAGACATAACAAGGTTGGGTAAGACGGAGAGATAAAACAAGGGTGAGTAAGACATACAAGAGTGAGTAAGATGGGAGTAGACATAACAAGGGTTGAGTAAGACAGGGTAAGATATAACAAGGTTTGGGTAAGACAGGAGCAAGATAAAACAAGGTTGAGTAAGATATGGTAAGACATAAATGAGTGAGTAAGATGGGAGTGAAAGACATAACAGGTTGGAGTAAGATGGAGCAAGATAAAAAGGGGTGATTAGGACAGGAGTAAGACATAGCAAGAGTGAGTAAGATGAGTATGACATAACAAATTGAGTAAGAGACTGGGGTAAGGCATACAAGGGTGAGTAAGACAGGAGTAAGACATAACAAGGGTGAGTAAGACAGGAGCAAGATAAAAAAAGAGTGGTAGGACAGGAGTAAGACATAACATAGGGTGGAAGTAAGATGAGATGAATAACAAGGGTTGAGTAAGACAGGAGCAAGATAAAAGTAAGGTTGAGTAAGATAGGAGTAAGATAAAACAAGGGTGATAAGATAGGATGAACATAACAAGAGTGAGTAAGACAGGAGCAAGATAAAACAAGTTGAGTAAGGCAGGGTAGGTATAACAAGAGTGAGTGGGATGGAGATGGGGCCTTAAGGGTGAGTAAGACAGGAGTAAGGCACAATAAGGGTGAGACAGGAGTAAGACATAACAAGGGTGAGTAAGACAGGAGTGGCAGTTAACAAGGTTGAGTAAGATGGGAGTAAGAGGCATAGGGGTGGTGTGTTGGGCCATTGAGGGGTGAGTAAGATAGAGGTGTGACATATAAGGGTGGTGAAGACAGGAGCAAGATAAACAAGAGTGAGTAGACAGGAGTGGACGTAACAGGTGGAGTATGATGGGAGTAAGACACTGGCTGAGTGGAGTAAGACCAGACTCTGAATAAACAAGAGTGATGGTAGGAGTAAGACTTATAACAGGGTGGTAAGATGAGGAGTATGACATAAACAGGGGTGGAATCAAGACAGAGTGAGACATAACAAGTGTGAGTAAGACAAAATTTAAGACATAACAAAATTGAGTAAGATCAGGATCAAGACATAACAAAATTGAGTAAGATAGAATTGAGGACATAGCAAAATTGAGTAAGACAGGGTAAGACATATAAGGGAATTAAATTAGATAGATAGACATAACAAGAGTGAGTAAGATGAGGTAAGACCATATAAAGGTGAGTAAGACAGGAGTAAGACATAACAAAGAGATTGAGTAAGACCAGGAATGAATATAACAAAATTAGTAGACAGAATTAAGACACCTGGGAGGTGAGTAAGACAGGAGTAGAAGCAATACGTAA
>NW_024745948.1:0-11548 GCF_018991925.1 Homarus americanus
CTTTTCTTGTGAAAACAAATAGACTCTTTCAACTTATTTTGTGCTGCAATGTCAGGTCTGTGATACTGTGTTTTGTACACTCATACTTATTGGAGAATTTTAATTGCTTATGGAGGAGTATACAACGTCAGGCATGTCATTTATGAAACAAACAACAACAGGCCCAATACACTGCTTGGGGTCATGTAGAAAATCTTCTATCCACGCTAGGACATTTCCCCGAATTACGTACCCTTCCAGTTTGATTGTTAGCCTTTCGTGGGGTACACTGTCAAAAGCCTTGGCAAAATCTATGTAAATATTGTCTATATTACCAGCCTGTTCCAGAATATGGGTCCAAATATCCAATACCTTGAGCAATTGTGTTAAGCAGGAGCGCCCCTGCATAAAACCGTGATGGCAATCCTTTACAAGGTTGTTTCGTATTAGATGTTCCATCGCAGCATCTCTGATAATACTCTCAAGTACTTTACATACAGCAGTACCCCGATTTACGCGGTTAATTGAACCCACGGGGTACCGCGTAAAGTGAACAACAGAACATATGGGATTAATTCCAATAGAGATTGGCCCGACCCCCAAACTCCACTTTTTCCGACACAATACCTATGTTGTATTAAAAATAACATCTTAATTTTATGATGGTATGCACACACAATTAATATTTAAGAGAAATACAGTCGTCAGGTTAATGTCCATTCAAATAATGGACTCAAATCTACCCTCCTCCTCCCTCTTCCCAGCTCACTAGCTCCTACC
Source organism: Homarus americanus (assembly GCF_018991925.1). Lineage (NCBI taxonomy): Eukaryota > Metazoa > Arthropoda > Malacostraca > Decapoda > Nephropidae > Homarus > Homarus americanus. The sequence goes on from NW_024745948.1 coordinate 760, forward strand.
TCTCTGAGAAATGTTTGGGTGAAAACAATAGATTTTAACGTTTGGTAATAAATAATATCTCAGACTAAAGTTAGGATAATATAATTGACATTTCTGGATTCCTTGCAGGTCAGGGAATATTTTGAATGTAAACTTCATATATTTTGCACAAAAGATAAAATATTTGCTTTGTGTAAACCAAATTATTACATTAGATCTAAAATTTGTATGTCTAATGCAAAATCCATGATGTTTATATTCAAAATGATCATCATATTGTAAGAATTCCAACAATGTAAATTATATTCTGGCTGGGTAATTTGTATGAATTTTATGAGCTAAATAAAAAATATATATACTTCACCACGTATATGAGTAGATGCACTGCGGAAAGTGAAAGTCCGGTTCTGGCGAGGTACCGCGTAAATGAGAAATCGCGGAAAGTGAAACCGTGTAAAGCGGGGCAATACTGTAGTTATAATCAGGAATTTATAAATACAAATACATATTATATCCTTATAGACCATAATTAAGAGGAATAGGATATCATTATTCACACCTCCTTGAATATTATTAACTCTGGATATAGTAAAGCATAGACAGTGACTGAGATCACCACATTCCAAAATATCCAAATACTTTTCAGAGCTAAATCTTCCTTTAATCTGAGTTAGTTCACCCATGATGCTGTCTGTGTTTAACAAGCCCCAAACATTGACTGTCACATGATTCGCTTCTTGCCACCTTGTTGATGTTGTGACGTTGATAACCTGGTGTTTGGCCGCCACAGTGGAGAGGAACCTGGGTGGTGGATGCTAAGGTCATCTCATCTAAGATCACCTGACCCCAAAAGTCTGTCTTCACCCTCGTATTGCCGGTAAACTGGAGGCTAGTAGTACGATGGCGATCTAACCTTTCCTTAATTGCCTGAGTCCTGTGGTGTATCCCGGCCTCATGTAACCTCCTTCTCACAGTTCCTGCAAAAACGTCAACTTGAAGCTGTTTTTAATGGTGACTGTTATGGGAGGCTGTGTCGCCATGAGTCTTTCATCGTCCGCTGGGGTAGTCTTTCTCGGTCCACCAGACTTAGGTTGGGTTAGGAGGATTACACTTCCCTCCCTCCCTGCCACCTTCTCTCCCTCTCCTTCCTTCTCCCTCCCCACCACCTCCTCCCTCTCCTCCACCACCACCTCCTCCTCCTTCTCCCTCCCCACCACCCCATTATAAACCTTGTTGACAGCTCTTGTTATCATTTATAAACAAATATTGACTAAAACAACCAATAGGAAACAACCTTATCACTCAGTTCCCGAGAGTGCCACAGTGCCACGTGAGAGTGCCAAGGTGCCACATGAGTTAGGAACGTTTGGTAAGGAGTAACACTACACCTGGAGGCAAAGACATTAAATAATTATCATACATAGAAAATCTAAAATGAAATACAGTTCAGTAAAAGTAATCAATAATGAATAAAATGTTACTGTGCACTCACCTTTAATGTAGTCAGCTGAATGCACACGGGGCCTCAATAATTTGTTAATTAAACATGGAGACTACATTAATTGGCTGAAGCAGAGCAGGAGACAGGGCTGGGTGGGTAATCAATGCTGCTTTCTTCAGATAGGTTAATGTACTTGTTGGTTGAAGGTATTGGATCATCTTGAGGGAGTGAAGAGGCAGCAGTGGGGGACTTCTTAAAGTATTTGTCCAATTTAGACTGCACAGTTTGCCTTTTCTTTTCATTGTAAATATCCCTGTAGCAAGCAAGTGCATCTTGGGTCAATCTGTCAACTTTAGCAAAACGCTAAACATTTTGATCCATTTCTTCAAAAATTTTCATCCCCCTTATTAATAGTAACAAATGCCTCTGTCATTTGTTTCACTGAAACCTTTTTTGGGAGTGCAGATTCTTCTTCTACATTTGACTCTCTTCTTCCTCTGCACTTTTCTGTGCCTCCAGTTCAATAAGATCCTCGTTACTTAGCTCTTCTGCTACACTACAATTTCGGGGGTGCTGGTGGTAGAGTGGTACCGCTCTTGCCTTCGCAAGCGAGATGTCACGGGTTCGATTCCCGGGCCGGTGGAAGTTGTTTGGACATACTTCCTTGCCCCCATTAGTCCCTGTTCACCTAGCAGCACAGTAGGTACCTGCTGTAAATCGAAAGTTGCGAATTCGTATTCAGGGACAAGTTGTTGGAGCTTCCAATAACTTGATGACATAAAATCATTGACTCTCCAGGCGTCTATGCCCTTGACTCTTCAGGCTTCTACGCCCTTAACTCATGAGACATAAAGGCAAGCATGAACTTAGCATGCTTCCCTGTTGGGCACTGTAAACGCTTCTGCGCTTCACCTTGCACAAGGATGTAGGGGAGTGCCCAATAAATAATAGCAAAAAAAAATTATAAATTTCTAACTTAAGCTGTTTACCCAACTCCACCATCTTGTTACTAATCTCAGAAATTACTTCATCTTCATTAAATCCTTTGAAACTGTTCACATATCTTTTCAGGACTTCTTCCATATTCCATTCATGCACTGACCTGTAACCTCATCCCATGCTGTTCTTTTTACATTTCAAAATGTTGTAGTCCTTCCAAAACTCTCTGAGCGGTTTCTCACCTTCAGTAGCAGCAACAGCCTGAGGGAAGGTCGTACGTAAATAATACGCTTTAAAAGCAGCAATAGCACTTTGATCCATGGGTTGGTTGACAGAAGTGTTAGGTGGAAGGTAGACTACCTTAACATCAGGGTGCAGGGTGTCCCGGAGCATTATCTAAAATTTATAAAATCTTGAACGCAACCCCTTGTTGCAGACAATACTCCTTGGCTCGTGGAATGAAACAACTCAGGAACCAATCCTCAAACAGTACTAGGGTCATCCAGGTCTTCTTATTCCTGCGATAAAACACTGGCAGTGTGTGCTTGCTGACATGTTTAAAAGACCTGGGGTTATCTGAATGATAGATCATGAAGGGTTTTACCTTGAAACCAGCTACATTCCCCCCCAACAGAAGTGTAATTCGGTCCTTGAATGCCTTGAATCCTGGCATGGATTTCGCCTCTTTGTGGATGTATGTCCGTTCTGGCATGCGCTTCCAGAATAATCCAGTTTCATCCACATTAAATATTTGTTCAGGCAAATAATTTCCCTCCACGATGACACGATCTAGCTCCTCCTTAACAGCTTCGGCAGCACCCACATCAGCACTTGCTGCCTCTCCAAGACAACCTTGTCTTTTATTAGTTATTAAAGTTCCCTTTATAGGTGCTGATCCTTTCACTACTTCACAAATTCGTTCTTTGTCCTTCAAAATGTTGATATGGTTGAGTGAGAGAAGCCCAGGTCGCGTGAAATGGTTGATACCGTTTTTCCATTTTCATATTGTATTATTATTTTCATTTTCATCTCAAAAGTAATTGACAGTTTCCTCTTCTTCTTAGCACCACCAGAACTCTCACTTTACACTTGCCAGTCATTTTAAAGGGAATTACAGTGAACCCTCACTTTACGCGGTCAATTGAACCCACAGAGGCCCGCGTAAAGCGAGAAACGCGTTAAGTGAACAACATAACATATGGGATTAAATGAAATAGAGACCGGCTGACCCCCAAACTCCACTTTTTCCGACACAATACCTATGTTCTAGTAAAAATAACATCTTAATTTTATGATGGTACATGCACACAATTAATACTTAAGAGAAATAGAGAAATACAGTCGCAAAGTTAATGTTCATTCAAATAATGGACTCAACTCCCTCCCCCTCTTCTCACACTCCTGGCTCTTCCCTCTCTGAAAAATGTTTGGGGGAAAACCACTAGATTTTAAGGTATAGTAATAAATAATACCTCAAACTAAAGTTAGGATAATATAATTGACATTGCTGGATTCCTTGTAAGACCAGGAATATTTTGAATATAAATGTCATATATTTTGCACAAAAGATAACATATTTACTCAGAGTAAACAAAATACTTAAAGTAGATCTAAAATTTGTATGTCTAATGCAAAATCTATGATGTTTATATTCAAAATGATCATCAAATTGTAAGAATTCCAGCAATGTAAATTATATTCTGGCCGGGTAATTTGTATGAATTTTATGAGCTAAAACAAATATCTTCAGTTAATAAAAAAAAAATATTCTTCACGACACTATCTGTCAATCAAAGTACCCCACCTTGCCTCCTTCCCTCTTCCAACCTCGCCAGATGGTCGGTCGGTCCCTCCCTCCCCCCACCAACCTTCCCTACCAGAGAAATGTGTGGGAGAAACCAGAATTTTTACCTTTTTAGTAATAAATAATACCTCAGACTAAAGTTAGGATAATATAATTGACATTGCTGGATTCCTTGTAAGACCAGGAATATTTTTTAATATAAATGTCATATATTTTGCACAAAAGATAACATATTTACTCAGAGTAAACAAAATACTTAAAGTAGATCTAAAATTTGTATGTCTAATGCAAAATCTATGATGTTTATAATCAAAATGATCATCAAATTGTAAGAATTCCAGCAATGTAAATTATATTCTGGCCCGGTAATTTGTATGAATTTTATGAGCTAAAACAAATATCTTCAATAAATAAACAAAATATACTTACCGAAATACTATCTGTCAATCAAAATACCCCACCTCGCCCCCTTTCCCACCTGCTTCCTGGGTCCCTCCCTACCCCTCACCCCCACCTTCCCTCCCTACCAGAGTAATGATTGGGTTATAACAGTATATTTACATTTTTAGTAATAAATAATACCTCAGACTAAACTTAGGATAATATAATTGACATTGCTGGATTCCTTGCAAGACCAGAAATATTTTGAATATGCACTTCATATATTTTGCACAAAAGATAACATATTTGCTCTGAGTAAACAGAATACTTGCATTAGATCTAAAATTTGTATGTCTAATGCAAAATCTATGATGCTTATATTCAAAATGATCATCAAATTGTAAGAATTCCAGCAATGTAAATTATATTCTGGCCTGATAATTTGTATGAATTTTATGAGCTAAATAAAAAAAATTATACTTCACCCGCGTATATGAGTAGATGCACAGCGTAAAGTGGGAATTCTGGTTCTGGCAGGGTACCGCGTAAATGTAGAAATGCATAAAGTGAACCCGCGTAAAGCGAGGGTTCACTGTATAAACAAAAATATTGTCAGTACACAGCGCGATCACTACCAACGACGGCCAAACACCAACTGAGGCACCGGGGAGGGAGGGAGTGAGGAGGAGATCATGGTGGCGTCTGTTTGTCATGTGTGTGATTTTATTTATCGGTTTTGGTTTAGTTTTAATATTATTTTTTGGATCATGAGGCTGAGTATAATATATCCTAAGCTAGCCTAACAAAGCCTGATCTATCTTAATCTAAACTACCCTAACTTAATCTAACCCAACTTAACCTAATCCAACCTTCCAAATAGCATTAGAGTGTTTGATCATCAGGTGAGATAAACAGCCTGAGTGACTGATCTTCAGTGTGTGTGTGTGTGTGTGTGTGTGTGTGTTATTTATAAACTCACTTAAGGTAACAATATGTTCTCATTACCTGCAGGAACACTTATGCAAGTATTATGTTTTCCGTCTGTATTTCTGTCTCTGCACCCGTCTATGCGTCTGTCTCTGCGTCCCTCTATACGTCCGTTTATGCAGCTGTCTGTGCTTCCATTTGTGTCTCCGTCAGTGGATCTGTCTGTGCGTTCCTCGATGGGTCTGTATGTCCGTGTGGCATTTGTAAACACGGTAATACGAGAAGGACTGTTTTGGCGAGGCAAGGAACTCTATTGTAGCGAGGTAGAGAACTGTTATGGCGAAATAGGGAGCTGTAATGGCGGGGCGAGGAACTGTTGTGGTGAGGCGAGTTATTCTGTTGTGTCGAGGTAAAGAAATGGTTGTGGCGAGGCGGGAAATTTTGTTTTGGCGAGGTAAGGGACTGTTGTAGCGAGGATGGGGACTGTTATGGCGAGGCAGGGGACTGTTATGGCGAGGCAAGGATGATGCTGTGGCGAGGCGGAGGAATTTGCCAACCTGAAATTAGAACGAGTCTGACAGGTAAGACACATAACGTGTTACCTGAGACAAATATTTTTATTCTCAGATTATTAATTCAATTCCTTCAGTATCTTTATCGGTAATAACAATATAAGTCTGATTTGGCCGGAATTAGGTTTGGTTAGGTTAGGTCAGATTAGGTTAGGTTTGGATGGGTATATCTCGAGGGTGAATCCAGGGGAGTACATTTTAAGTGTATTAACCTGTACTAGTTAACCATATGACCACCTTTAGTAAATTAAGTGTATACATGTTTCAATACAATATATATATATATATATATATATATATATATATATATATATATATATATATATATATATATATATATATATATATATATATCATATATATATATATATATATATATATATATATATATATATATATATATATATATATATATATATATATATATATATATATATATATATATATATATATATATATATATGTAATATTCAGAAATTTCAGAGTAATTTCAAATGCCCCGCCATGAGTGATACTGAGCGTTCAAGGTCATCTGAGGGGAGGGAGCGCTGCCTGCTCGTAGCGAGAGACTGCGGAACTAGGCCTATATGATATTAAATGTGATTTACCGAATTAATAATGATGCGATTCATGAAGTTAAGGGACTATTATTGAATTTGAAATTATTATAGATCGTTTAGCAGTCTGAATAATGTTACGGGTGTCCCAAGGAGTTATTAGTTAGGCGGTAAATATATCACGTAGGCCCAAGCTAACGCCTTGAGGAGACGCGACGCTGGCTAGGCCCAGTCCCGGAGAGCATTCACACAGACAAGACGTTCCGCGCGTCCATCACAGAAATAGTCACGTGGCCTAGTCACCTGTGCTGCGCTATTGCAGTATAACAAGTAAGTCTCATTCGATCTCAGACAGGGTTAGATAGGGCAGTGATAAAGTAAACTAGAGCTAACAGTGAGTTCATTTCAGGGTTTCCGTCAGAACCCACTTGATTGGAGTTGACTGGAGTTGACTGGAGTTGACCGGAGTTGACTGCGAGAGATTGACTGCCGTTGATGATTGAGGGTGGCGATTGTCGCCATTGGACCGATCAGTGTAGGCCTGTCACTGTTTAGCGGGGTAGCAAAGGATCTCTTGAGTGAACGAGTGCTCCCGACAACTAACACGACACGGGACCAGCATCAGCAGTGGGTGATCAGTTCTTACCACTCCGGTGCACAACCCCACATGTCCCGAGCAGCTAGTGAAACCCTCTTGCTAACGGGAAGCTAAAGTTTCTCTCAACTGTACAAGGTCTGATTGGCTCACTCCTTCCGCTTTATGGACGCACTGGGGAGTACACTGAGGCTATCTGAGTATATTAATGGTCACACACTGAGACCGTGAGTCTAGGACTCTAGGAGATACCTAGAGGAACATTTTATCTTCCTTATTACGGGTGTAGTTAACACCATTCCTCAGACTGATATTATCTTGACGTGTGTAGTTTAATATTTCTTAAATAATTTCGATAGTAGTGTTTTTTGAATGTTTGTGCCATTAAGTGGAACCAGAGTGATACTGTGATTTGATTCTTTTAATGCCTCTAATTGTTCTTCATAATTCTGATCTCAGGTATAACCTTGTTCCCCAGAGTAGTGGTTAGGTTAGGTTAGGAAGTGTACATCTGTTGAGGTGCTATAATTTTGTTGAGTGCCCTTAAGGCCTATTCAGTGTAGAGTATTTAATTCCTTAAATTTTATTACCATTTCCTCAGTGACTGATATAATTTTGTTGAGTGCCCTTAAGGCCTATTCATTGTAGAGTATTTAATTCCTTAAATTTTATTACCATTTCCTCAGTGACTGATATTATCTTGCTGAAAGCCCTTAAGGCCTATTCATTGTGGAGTATTTAATTTCTTATTTTTTAGTACCATTTCCTAAGTGACTGATATTATTTTGTGAAAGCCCTTAAGGCCTGTTCATGTGTGCAGCAACATTTCTTAATACTTCAAATTTATTGTTGCCTGTGTTTCTAATAATTTCTATGTCATTTATAACTTTTATTCCCCAGAGTAGTGTTTAAAGTTTAAGTTAAGAGGTGCGCATATTGGTGTACCATTATTTGATTGTGTTTGTAGTGTTGGAGGGAATATAAGTGTCTAAATTTTACAGTGTGTCTCATTCATCCCAGTCACAGACGCTATCCTTCCACGGGTCACGGACAGTTCATTTTGTGTAGTAGATTTAAGTGTTCTTGTGCTGGTTCGGGATTTTTCTCAAAGGGGCGCTTCCACTGCCTTTACCATCTATTAAATTTTAATAAACCCCAAGTCAAGTGAGAAATTAAAGTCCAGCAAATTCCGACCGGTTACAAATGGTAGCAGAGCGTAGTTTTTAATGTCGTGACTGATAGTACTGTGGTTGGGATAATGAACGCTATCATGTGTTGGTTAGTAATGGTAGGGATTGAACTCGCACTGATGCTCATCCTTGTGCCCGGACTGAGTTGGTTAGGCTTGACAATAGAGATGTGTATGAGGAGGAAGAGAGACGGCCGCGGGACCTTGGTACAGCTGAGAGAGGAGTTCGGAGACCTAAAGAGGGATTATCAAGCACAGGTAAACAGGTTCAAGTGGGAGTCTCAGGCACACATTCAACGGTTCAGGGAGGAAACAAGGGGTGAATGTCAGGCACACGTCCAGCAGTCAAGGAAGTGTGAGGTCCAAGTGGGAAATATAGGGGTACGTAAGTAGTTCAGAGAGGTTGATCGAGCCCTCCAGCTGAGAGACAAGACGAAGCCGACCGATTACAGTTTAGGGTGCATGGTAATGAGAAAAGGCAGGTTGTAGGGGGTGAGTTGGAGGAGTTGTGAGTAGGGCAGAGGGGATTGGAGAGATGGTTAGGTCAGAGATGTGCGTTGAGTAGTGGTTGCTGTCATGAGCGGGATTGAGAGTACGGTTGTAATGTCCAGGGCCTCACTAATATGGGCTGGTACATTGTCAGAGGGTTGGTCTGCCGGCATGAGGTTCGGAGACGTGGACTGAGTATTTTTTTGACACTGGTTCCTCTTAGCTCAAGGGCCAGGCAAAAGGAGAGCATGTTTGTTTTGGACTGAGTATTGTTTTGACACTGGTTCCTCTTAGCTCAAGGGCCAGGCAAAAGGAGAGCATGTTGGAGATGGACTGAGTATTTTTTTTGACACTGGTTCCTCTTAGTTCAAGGGCCAGGCAAAAGGAGAGCATGTTGGAGATGGACTGAGTATATTTTTTTTGACACTGGTTCCTCTTAGTTCAAGGGCCAGGCCAAAGGAGAGCATGTTTGTTTTGGGCTGGTATTAATTTTGACATTGGTTCTCTAGTTAAGGGCCAGGCAAAAGGGGAGTGTGATGTTCTGGTTGGATTGAGTTGGGCTAGGAAGAAATGGAGTTGCTAGCTGCGAGTGGAATAGTACAGAGTTGAAGGTGGGTTCTAAGTTGTTCTCTCAGCACATGAGGGCAGTGCTGTCTTTTTTAGGGGGGTCGAGTGTTAGCGGGAGAGAAAAGGAGAGAAGAGAAGACGGGAATGCTGCATTTAGCAAAAGGGGTGAGGTGCAGTCCTTAGAACAAAATTTTAGGGGGGTCGTATGCATGTTTTCTCAGCACATGAGGACAGTGCTGTCTTTTTTAGGGGGGTCGATTGTAATATTCAGAAATTTCAGAGTAATTTCAAATGCCCCGCCATGAGTGATACTGAGCGTTCAAGGTCATCTGAGGGGAGGGAGCGCTGCCTGCTCGTAGCGAGAGACTGCGGAACTAGGCCTATATGATATTAAATGTAATTTACCGAATTAATAATGATGCGATTCATGAAGTTAAGGGACTATTATTGAATTTGAAATTATTATAGATCGTTTAGCAGTCTGAATAATGTTACGGGTGTCCCAAGGAGTTATTAGTTAGGCGGTAAATATATCACGTAGGCCCAAGCTAACGCCTTGAGGAGACGCGACGCTGGCTAGGCCCCAGTCCCGGAGAGCATTCACACAGACAAGACGTTCCGCGCGTCCATCACAGAAATAGTCACGTGGCCTAGTCACCTGTGCTGCGCTATTGCAGTATAACAAGTAAGTCTCATTCGATCTCAGACAGGGTTAGATAGGGCAGTGATAAAGTAAACTAGAGCTAACAGTGAGTTCATTTCAGGGTTTCCGTCAGAACCCACTTGACCGGAGTTGACTGGAGTTGACTGGAGTTGACTGGAGTTGACCGGAGTTGACTGCGAGAGATTGACTGCCGTTGATGATTGAGGGTGGCGATTGTCGCCATTGGACCGATCAGTGTAGGCCTGTCACTGTTTAGCGGGGTAGCAAAGGATCTCTTGAGTGAACGAGTGCTCCCGACAACTAACACGACACGGGACCAGCATCAGCAGTGGGTGATCAGTTCTTACCACTCCGGTGCACAACCCCACATGTCCCGAGCAGCTAGTGAAACCCTCTTGCTAACGGGAAGCTAAAGTTTCTCTCAACTGTACAAGGTCTGATTGGCTCACTCCCTTCCGCTTTATGGACGCACTGGGAGTACACTGAGGCTATCTGAGTATATTAATGGTCACACACTGAGACCGTGAGTCTAGGACTCTAGGAGATACCTAGAGGAACATTTTATCTTCCTTATTACGGGTGTAGTTAACACCATTCCTCAGACTGATATTATCTTGACGTGTGTAGTTTAATATTTCTTAAATAATTTCGATAGTAGTGTTTTTTGAATGTTTGTGCCATTAAG
>NW_024745949.1:0-31200 GCF_018991925.1 Homarus americanus
TAACAAAGTCCCATAATCGAGTATAACAAAGGCCCATTATCGAGTATAACAAAAGCCCCTGGTCGAGTATAACAAAATCCCCTAATCGAGTACAACAAAGTCCCCTGATCGAGTAAAAATAAGTGCCCTAATCGAGCATAACTAAGTCCCCTGATCGAGTATAACAAAGAACCCTAATGGACTATAACAATGTCCCAAGATTGAGTATAACAAAGTCCTCTGATCGAGTATAACAAAGTCCCCTGATCGAGTATAACAAAGTACCCTGATCGAGTATAACATAGTCATAAGTCGAGTATAAGAAAGGCACCTGACCGAATATTACATAGTCACGAGTCGAGTAAAACAAACACCCCAAATTGAGTATAACAAAGCCCCCTGATCGAGTATAACAAAGTCCCCTGATCGAGTATAACAAAATCCCCTGATCGAGTATAACAAAGTCCCCTGATCGAGTATAACAAAGTCCCCTGATCGAGTAAAACGTACACCCCTGGTCAAGTATAACGAAGTCACCTGATCGAGTATAACAAAGCCCCCTGATCGATTATAACAAAGTCCCCTGATCGAGTATAACTAAGTGCCCTAATCGAGCATAACTAAGTCCCCTGATCGAGTATAACAAAGGACCCTAATGGAGTATAACATAGTCCCAAGATCGAGTATAACAAAGTCCTCTGATCAAGTATAACAAAGTCCCCTATCGAACATAACAATGTCCCGTAATCGAGTATAACAAAGCCCCCTGATCGAGTATAAGAAAGTCACCTAATCGAATATAACAATGTCCCTAGTCGAGTATATACAAAGTCCCCAGATCGAGTATAACAAAGTCCCCAGATCGAGTATAACAAAGTCCCCTGATCGAGTATAACAAACCCCCCCCCTCATCGGTATAAAAGCCCCCTGGTCGGGTATAACAAAAGTCCCCTGGTCAGGTATAATAAAGGTCCGTGATCTAAAGGTATAAAGGCCCTAATCGAGCATAACTAAGTCCCCTGATCGAGTATAACAAAGGACCCTAATGGAGTATAACATAGTCCCAAGATCGAGTATAACAAAGTCCTCTGATCGAGTATAACAAAGTCCTCTATCGAACATAATAATGTCCCGTAATCGAGTATAACAAAGCCCCCTGATCGAATATAAGAAAGGCACCTGATCGAATATAACAATGTCCCTAGTCGAGTATATACAAAGTCCCCAGATCGAGTATAACAAAGTCCCCAGATCGAGTATAACAAAGTCGCCTGATCGAGTATAACAAACCCCCTCATCGAGTATAAAAAGTATAAAAAAGCCCCCTGGTCGAATATAACAAAGTCCCCTGGTCGAGTATAATAAAGTCCCGTGATCGAGTATAACAAAGGCCCCTGATCGAGTATAACTAAGTACCCTGATCGAGTATAACAAAGGACCCTAATGGCGTATAACAAAGTCCCAAGATCGCATATAACAAAGTCTCCTGATCGAGTATAACAAAGTCCTTCATTATAACAAGGTGCTCTGATCGAGTATAAAAATCCCATTATGAATTCTGTGTCTAAAGCCCCTGATGGAGTATAAGGTCTCTGATCCATTATAACAAAATCCCATTATCATGAGTATAACAAAGGCCCTGATCGAGTATATAACAAAAGTCCCCTGATCGGTATACTAAAGTCCTAGTCGGGTGAAACCAAGTCCTAATGATATATAACAAAAGTCCCTTGATACAAAGTATAACAACCCCTCATCGAGTTTAACAAAACCCCCTGATCGGTATATATAAGGCCTAATTGAGTATAACAGAGTCCCCTAATTGAGTATAACAAAGTCCCAAGATCATGAGTTTAACACAGGCCCCTTATCGAGTATAACAAAGGCCCATGGTCGAGTATAACAAAGTCCTTTGGACGAGTATAACAAAGTCCCATAATCGAGTGTAACAAAGGCCCCTTATCGAATATAACAAAGGCCCCTGGTCGAGTATAACAAAATCCCCTGATCAAGTATAACAAAGTCCCCTGACCGAGTATAACAAAGTCCCCTGATCGAGTAAAACAAACACCCCTCATCGAGTTTAACAAAACCACCTGATCGAGTATAAAAAGCCCTCTGGTCGAGAATAACAAAGTCCTTTGATCGAGTATAACAAAGTCCCATAATCGAGTATAACAAAGGCCCCTTATCGAATATAACAAAGGCCCCTGGTCGAGTATAACAAATGTAATGAGACAAATCTCACAAGAAGAAGATTACATATAGGTAGAATATTGATAGTATAAGAGTATAAAAGAGAGGAAGATTTTGGTAGCGTGGCCGTGATAGTTATTTACACTGTCCGTACACTTATCGTACCTTATACGTCAATACACATCTATTACGCCTTAAGGGCGACTTCTCAAACACTGCTTCGTTACAACTCTTTATTAATTACGAACATGACATGGACACATTAATAACATCTTCTATTGAAGTTACTAGGACATTATGTTTACGTTACTAGGACATCATATTACGTTACTAGACACTCTGATTCTCGGACACGAACATGAAATGAATACACTTCCCACGTAAGTAACTCATCCCATGGAAAGCTCTGACAAAAACTCACGTGACCTAGGGGAGGCCTAGCAGGTGGTCCTGGGTTGTCTCTATGAGAGACTGCTTAGCTGGGCGCCGGAGGGAAGTCTCGGTCCTGAACGGAGGCGACTGGGAGGCGACCAGGCTGGCTGCCTCCGGCTTCCTGACTTCTCTGAGCAGGACTCGGGACGTGAGTAGCTGGTCCTTCCCTCGCCTAGGAACACCTCTCTCTCTCTGTCTCTCTCTCTCTCAGTGTATCTCTCCGGGAGACTAGGACACGTCCCTATATATTGGGAAGCGAGCCAGCCCTCAGGTTGAGCTGATGGGGGGGGGGGGGCGGTGAAGGGTCTCCTTATATTTGCCCTCGCTGATGTAGGGTCAGGTCTTGACTTTTTCAGAGACTATATGTTGTATCTTCTGGAAAAGTCATCAGATGGGGCCGTGAGACATGAGAGGCCCTGGTTGATTTGTGGCCTCTTGACTTAGGCTCGAGAGTTACATTTGACCTGGCTAATGTGAGGTCAGGTCTGGACTTCTGGGATGTAGGCTATTGTGTATATTGGGAGAGAGTCAGCTGGTGCCTTCTTACATGTTTGTTGTGGTGCCGTGTCACATGGGAGGGGAGCCTGGCTGATTTATAACCCTTGGTCAACCGTGAGAGTTACCCTACACTTGACCTCCCTAATGTCGGGTCGAGTCTGGACTGTCTCTGAGATGCAAGCTGCGGTCTGACAACCCATCACTACACCTCCCGCCAAGACCAAAGCTGTCATGCTCAGAGAACTGATGACACATTTAAAGTAGACAGTAACATCATGTGCAGTATCTAATATAGTCCCTGAGGCGATCATGCATCTTACATTTCACAAATTATAACCCTAGAGATGTATGTTTTTCTACTGGCATAGTTTGATCAAACAAAGCTTACTATACCTCCCGCCAAGATTAAATCTTCTATGACAGGAGAAAAAAATAAAATACATACACAGAAAGTGAACATAGAGTGATCTAAAGATCCTTCATATCTAGCATAGTGTCCGAGGCAAACTTGCAAATCACATTCTACAAACAAAAACAGGTGTTACATTGCCTAACCAGGCCGTGTCAAAATTAATTCATCTCAGTCAGTAAATGGCCACAACATTGTGTTTCGTAGTGCAAAACATTGATCAAATGAACTCATAGAAAAAGTGACTAATCTTTAAAAAAAACATTCTTTGTAGTACATGTTAACAAAAATCAGAGAATTAAATACTTCAAAATACAAAAAAAAAATGCTCCTACTTCACATGTTCGGGTGTTATATCTTTTCATTGTACATCAACAACATCAACAACATCAACACATTTGTTGGGTTCAGCATGGCTCAAGTCCTCCATCCAGCTGGTATCTGAAAATAAGGAATGCCGGCAGCACAACAGCGGTAGTCGATTGGTCCTTCTGATTATCCACCTTTTCATCGTTGACTTTCTTCTGATGTCAGCACAGGACGTCTTCTGTCTTCAATACCGCACTTTGTAGGTCGTGTCACCACATCTGACTTCTTCTCACTTCCTCCTGGTTTCTATAATATTCCAGATGATTTTTCTGTTCACCTGCGCTTCCTCTACGTGTAGAGCATTTTCATATTCCAGATGAATTTTTCTGTTCATCTGCGTTTCTTTATACATCTTCATTTTCATATTCCAGACGATTTTTCTGTTCGTCTGCGTTTCTTTATACATCTTCGTTTTCCGTCATATTCCAGATGAATATTTCTGCTCCATCTGTATTTCTTCTCTGCAACATCATCATTTTCAACATATTCCAGACGATTTTCTGTTCATCTGCCGTCGGCCCCCTCCGGCCGGGATGAAAGCCGGTCCACTGCTTGGGCTGTCGTCTCCTTAGATGACTGTAAGGCAGGTTCCGCGGACCAGGGCTCGCCCTCCGTACGTGAGTGTCGGCGAGACCAAAGACCGTCCTGTCTTACACCTTCCACAGTGGTGAATCCCTCCCTGGCTGGTCTCACCAGGGTTCGTTGTGTGGCGCTGCATTCCACACTCCTTAATTTCCTAGAGTAGAAAAATATAAAATCTTCTTAATCCTAGACCAGGGAGGACTTGAAAGAAAAGGGGTGGTGTGTGGCGGGTGTGGTGCTGCATTCATCACGCTGCATTCATCACGCTTCTTCTTCTCTGCTTATATGTGCTGTGGTTGGATTCCGGCTAGCCATGGGGCGGTACTGTGTGTGATATTTGCCAGAGAAACAATCCTAAAGGGATGATGGATTAGTTGGAAGTGCATTCGCAAAAAAAAAATTACTTTATAAGTTACGTCAATGTTTGGTAACTATTATTTCCGTCACGACAATTTTCTCATTAGGCTGGGTCGGGGAGTGAAGCTCTGCTCACTACATTGAATATCATTTATCACTACGCGTCAAAGAGTACATTACAAATCATACTAGCATAAAAACACACTGAGTGAAGCTCTGTAATTATCGCAATATTAAGTAACACTAACCACCGATTTCAAAGCATAACTCACGGGACAAAACATATGGGGATTGGTGGTCACAGCGACCTAGGGGAGGCGAGGCGGGGCGCGGCTGCGGAGCGCGGCTGGCCAGGCCGGCGCGTGGCGGGTGAGGTGGGGGGAGCCGGGGCGTGGTTGATCGGGCCAGGCCGGGGCTTTGCGGGGCACGGAACGGCGGGGCGGGGCGGGGCACGGAACGGCGGGGCGGGGCAGGGCAGGACGGAGCGAGGCGGGAACGGATGGGTATGGAGGGTGAGGTGAGGATTAGGACAAGGAGGAGGATGTAGGTTGTAAGACATGTTAAGTTATAACAGTTAGTATAGACACAGCTTCTATCACTAAAACACAATAGGTACATTTAACACTGACCGACAATTAAAATGCACTTGGGATACTGAGAACTTCACAGAACGTGGGGGACACTGAGAAATTATATTAAGCACTGAGCATATTCTGGGAGTGTTTTGCTAGTAACAATTCGCGTATACCACAACGAGAGACATTGACTTGAGCTGTAAAGATGACACACTAGGACACTTTTCACGCTACGACGCTACGACACAGGAATTACTTATTACACAATTGTAGACAATACTTAGACTGAATCAAATGAAGGATGAGATGAGCCAGGTGTTATGGCTAACCGAGGGAAGGCGTGAGTTTACGTTAAGTTCGCTGCTACCAATATAATAACTAAGCGAGGAGGGCGTGGATTAACGTATATAGTTCGCTGCCACCATTGTAATGGTAAAAATCTCACAGGAAGAAGATTACATATAGGTAGAATATTGATAGTATAAGAGTATAAAAGAGAGGAAGATTTTGGTAGCGTGGCCGTGATAGTTATTTACACTGTCCGTACACTTATCGTACCTTATACGTCAATACACATCTATTACGTCTTAAGGGCGACTTCTCAAACACTGCTTCGCTACAACTCTTTATTAATTACGAACATGACATGGACACATTAATAACATCTTCTATTGAAGTTACTAGGACATTATGTTTACGTTACTAGGACATCATAATACGTTACTAGACACTCTGATTCTCGGACACGAACATGAAATGAATACACTTCCCACGTAAGTAACTCATCCCATGGAAAGCTCTGACAAACACTCACGTGACCTATGGGAAGCCTAGCAGGTAGTCCTGGGTTGTCTCTATGGGAGACTGCTTAGCTGGGCGCCGGAGGGAAGTCTCGGTCCTGACCGGAGGCGACTGGAGGCGACCGGAGGCGGCTTGCCTCTGGCCCCTGACTTCTCTCGAGCAGGACTCGGGACGTGGTAGCTGGTCCTTCCTCCTTACAAGACACACTCTCTCTCTCTGTCACTCTCTCTCTCTCTGTATCTCTCGGGAGGACTAGGACGTCCTATATATTGGGAGGCGAGCCCTCAGGTTGAGCTGATGGGGGGGGGCGGTGAAGCGTCTCCTTACATTTGCCCTCGCTGATGTAGGGTCAGGTCTGGACTTTTTCAGAGACTATAAGTTGTATCTTCTGGAAAAGTCATCAGATGGGGCCGTGAGACATGAGAGGCCCTGGTTGATTTGTGGCCTCTTGACTTGGGCTCGAGAGTTACATTTGACCTGGCTAATGTGAGGTCAGGTCTGGACTTCTGGGATGTAGGCTATTGTGTATATTGGGAGAGAGTCGGCTGGTGCCTTCTTACATGTTTGTTGTGGTGCCGTGTCACATGGGAGGGGAGCCTGGCTGATTTATAACCCTTGGTCAACCGTGAGAGTTACCCTACACTTGACCTCCCTAATGTCGGGTCGAGTCTGGACTGTCTCTGAGATGCAAGCTGCGGTCTGACAACCCATCACTACACCTCCCGCCAAGACCAAAGCTTTCATGCTCAAAGAACTGATGACACATTTAAAGTAGACAGTAACATCATGTGCAGTATCTAATATAGTCCCTGAGGCGATAATGCATCCTTACATTTCACAAATTATAACCCTAGAGATGTATGTTTTTCTACTGGCATAGTTTGATCAAACAAAGCTTACTATACCTCCCGCCAAGATTAAATCTTCTATGACAGGAGAAAAAAATAAAATACATACACAGAAAGTGAACATAGAGTGATCTAAAGATCCTTCATATCTAGCATAGTGTCCGAGGCAAACTTGCAAATCACATTCTACAAACAAAAACAGGTGTTACATTGCCTAACCAGGCCGTGTCAAAATTAATTCATCTCAGTCAGTAAATGGCCACAACATTGTGTTTCGTAGTGCAAAACATTGATCAAATGAACTCATAGAAAAAGTGACTAATCTTTAAAAAAAACATCCTTTGTAGTACATGTTAACAAAAATCAGAGAATTAAATACTTCAAAATACAAAAAAAAAATGCTCCTACTTCACATGTTCGGGTGTTATATCTTTTCATTGTACATCAACAACATCAACAACATCAACACATTTGTTGGGTTCAGCATGGCTCAAGTCCTCCATCCAGCTGGTATCTGAAAATAAGGAATGCCGGCAGCACAACAGCGGTAGTCGATTGGTCCTTCTGATTATCCACCTTTTCATCGTTGACTTTCTTCTGATGTCAGCACAGGACGTCTTCTGTCTTCACATAGCACGTTTTTCTTTCTTCAATACCGCACTTTGTAGGTCGTGTCACCACATCTGACTTCTTCTCACTGCCTCCTGGTTTCTATAATATTCCAGATGATTTTTCTGTTCACCTGCGCTTCCTCTACGTGTAGAGCATTTTCATATTCCAGATGAATTTTTCTGTTCATCTGCGTTTCTTTATACATCTTCATTTTCATATTCCAGACGATTTTTCTGTTCGTCTGTGTTTCTTTATACATCTTCGTTTTCCGTCATATTCCAGATGAATTTTTCTGCTCCATCTGTATTTCTTTATACATCTTCATTTTCATATTCCAGACGATTTTTCTGTTCGTCTGCGTTTCTTAATACATCTTCGTTTTCCGTCATATTCCAGATGAATTTTTCTGCTCCATCTGTATTTCTTCTCTGCAACATCATCATTTTCAACATATTCCAGACGATTTTCTGTTCATCTGCCGTCGGCCCCCTCCGGCCGGGATGAAAGCCGGTCCACTGCTTGGGCTGTCGTCTCCTTAGATGACTGTAAGGCAGGTTCCGCGGACCAGGGCTCGCCCTCCGTACGTGAGTGTCGGCGAGACCAAAGACCGTCCTGTCTTACACCTTCCACAGTGGTGAATCCCTCCCTGGCTGGTCTCACCAGGGTTCGTTGTGTGGCGCTGCATTCCACACTCCTTAATTTCCTAGAGTAGAAAAATATAAAATCTTCTTAATCCTAGACCAGGGAGGACTTGAAAGAAAAGGGGTGGTGTGTGGCGGGTGTGGTGCTGCATTCATCACGCTGCATTCATCACGCTTCTTCTTCTCTGCTTATATGTGCTGTGGTTGGATTCCGGCTAGCCATGGGGCGGTACTGTGTGTGATATTTGCCAGAGAAACAATCCTAGAGGGATGATGGATTAGTTGGAAGTGCATTCGCAAAAAAAAAATTTACTTTATAAGTTATGTCAATGTTTGGTAACTATTATTTCCGTCACGACAATTTTCTCATCAGGCTGGGTCGGGGAGTTAAGCTCTGCGCACTACACTTAATATCATTTATCACTACGCGTCAAAGAGTACATCACAAATCATAACAGCATAAAAACACACTGAGTGAAGCTCTGTAATTATCGCAATATTAAGTAACACTAACCACCGATTTCGAAGCATAACTCACTGGACAAAACATATGGGGATTGGTGGTCACACTGGACGGTGCGAGGCGGGTGGAGGCGAGGCGAGGCGAGTCGGGGCGCGGCTGGCCAGGCCGACGTGGGGCGGGGTGGTGGCGAGGCGTGGCGGGTGAGATGGGGGGGGAGCCGGGGCGTGGTTGATCGGGCCAGGTGGGGGGGGAGCCGGGGCGTGGTTGATCGGGCCAGGCCGGGGCTTTGCGGGGCACGGAACGGCGGGGCGGGGCGGGGCACGGAACGGCGGGGCGGGGCAGGGCAGGACGGAGCGAGGCGGGAACGGATGGGTATGGAGGGTGAGGTGAGGATTAGGACAAGGAGGAGGATGTAGGTTGTAAGACATGTTAAGTTATAACAGTTAGTATAGACACAGCTTCTATCACTAAAACACAATAGGTACATTTAACACTGACCGACAATTAAAATGCACTTGGGATACTGAGAACTTCACAGAACGTGGGGGACATTGAGAAATTATATTAAGCACTGAGCATATTCTGGGAGTGTTTTGCTATTAACAATTCGCGTATACCACAACGAGAGACATTGACTTGAGCTGTAAAGATGACACACTAGGACACTTTTCACGCTACGACGCTACGACACAGGAATTACTTATTACACAATTGTAGACAATACTTAGACTGAATCAAATGAAGGATGAGACGAGCCAGGTGTTATGGCTAACCGAGGGAAGGCGTGAGTTTACGTTAAGTTCGCTGCTACCAATATAATAACTAAGCGAGGAGGGCGTGGATTAACGTATATAGTTCGCTGCCACCATTGTAATGGTAAAAATCTCACAAGAAGATTACATATAGGTAGAATATTGATAGTATAAGAGCATAAAAGAGAGGAAGATTTTGGTAGCGTGGCCGTGATAGTTATTTACACTGTCTGTACACTTATCGTACCTTATACGTCAATACACATCTATTACGTCTTAAGGGCGACTTCTCAAACACTGCTTCGTTACAACTCTTTATTAATTACGAACATGACATGGACACATTAATAACATCTTCTATTGAAGTTACTAGGACATTATGTTTACGTTACTAGGACATCATATTACGTTACTAGACACTCTCATTCTCGGACACGAACATGAAATGAATACACTTCCCACGTAAGTAACTCATCCCATGGAAAGCTCTGACAAACACTCACGTGACCTCTGGGAAGCCTAGCAGGTAGTCCTGGGTTGTCTCTATGGGAGACTGCTTAGCTGGGCGCCGGAGGGAAGTCTCGGTCCTGACCGGAGGCGACTGGAGGCTACTGGAGGCGGCTTGCCTCCGGCCCCTGACTTCTCTCGAGCAGGACTCGGGACGTGGTAGCTGGTCCTTCCTCCTTACAAGATACACTCTCTCTCTGTCTCTCTCTCTCTCTGTGTATCTCTCGGGAGGACTAGGACGTCCTATTTATTGGGAGGCGACCCCTCAGGTTGAGCTGATGGGGGGGGGGGGGCGGTGAAGGGTCTCCTTACATTTGCCCTCGCTGATGTAGGGTCAGGTCTGGACTTTTTCAGAGACTATAAGTTGTATCTTCTGGAAAAGTCATCAGATGGGGCCGTGTGACATGAGAGGCCCTGGTTGATTTGTGGCCTCTTGACTTGGGCTCGAGAGTTACATTTGACCTGGCTAATGTGAGGTCAGGTCTGGACTTCTGGGATGTAGGCTATTTTGTATATTGGGAGAGAGTCGGCTGGTGCCTTCTTACATGTTTGTTGTGGTGCCGTGTCACATGGGAGGGGAGCCTGGCAGATTTATAACCCTTGGTCAACCGTGAGAGTTACCCTACACTTGACCTCCCTAATGTCGGGTCGAGTCTGGACTGTCACTGAGATGCAAGCTGCGGTCTGACAACCCATCACTACACAAAGGCCCCTTATCGAATATAACAAAGGCCCCTGGTCGAGTATAACAAAACCCCCTGATCGAGTATGAAAATGCCCCCTGGTCGAATATAACAAAGCCCCCTGTTCGAGTATAACAAAGTCCCCCGATCGAGTATAACTAAGTGCCCTAATCGATATAACAAAGGACCCTAATGCCGTATAACAAAGTCCCAAGATCGAGTATAACAAAGTCCCCTGATCGAGTATAACAAAGGACCCTAATGGAGTATAACAAAGTCCCCTGGTCGAGTATAACAAACTACCCTGGTCGAGTATAACAAAGTCCTCTAATCGAGTATATCAAAGTCCCCAGATCGAGTATAACTAAGTGCCCTAATCGATACAACAAAGGACCCTAATGCTGTGTAACAAAGTCCCCAGATCGAGTATAATAAAGTCCGCTGATCGATTACAACAAAGTCACCTGATCGGTTATAACAAAGTCCCCTGAACGAGTATAACAAAGTCCGCTGATCAAGTATAACAAAGCCCCCTGATCGAGAATAACAAAGTCCCCTGGTCAAGTAAAACAAAGTCCCCTGGCCGAGTAAAACAAAGTCCCTGTTCGAGTATAACAAAGCCCCCTCATCGAGTTTAACAAAACCCCCTGATCGAGTATAAAAAGCCCCCTGGTCGAGTATAACAACTCCCCTCGTCGAGTATAACAAAGTCCCATGATCAAGTATAACAAAGGGCCCTTATCGAGTATAACAAAGTCCCCTGATCGAGTATAACAAAGATCCCTTATCGAGTAAAACAAACACCCTTGATCGAGTTTAACAAAACCCACTGATCGAGTATAAAGAAGCCCCCTCTTCGAGTATAACAAAGTCCTTTGGTCGAGTATAACAAAGTTTCATGATCGAGTATAACAAAGGCCCCTTATCGAGTATAACAAAGGCCCCTGGTCGAGTATAACAAAGCCCCCTCATCGAGTTTAAAAAAAAACCCTGATCGAGTATAAAAAAACCCCTGGTCGAGTATAACAAAGTCCCCTGGTCGAGTATAACAAAGTCCCATAATCGAGTATAACAAAGGCCCCTTATCGAGTATAACAAAAGCCCCTGGTCGAGTACAACAAAATCCCCTGATCGAGAATAACAAAGTCCACTGATCGAGTATAAATAAGTGCCCTAATCGAGCATAACTAAGTCCCCTGATCGAGTATAACAAAGGACCCTAATGGAGTATAACAAAGTCTCAACATTGAGTATAACAAAGTCCTCTGATCGAGTATAACAAAGTCCCCAGATCGAACATAACAAAGAACCCGTCATCGAGTATAAAAAAGCCCCCTGATCGAGTATAAGAAAGGCACCTGATCGAATATAACACTGTCCCTAGTCGAGTATGTACAAAGTCCCCTGATCGAGTATAACAAAGTCCCCTGGTCGAGGATAATAAAGTCGCATGATCGAGTATAACAAAGTCCCCTAATGGCGTATAACAAAGTCCCAAAATCGCGTATAACAAAGTCTCCTGATCGAGTACAACAAAGTCCCCTGATCGAGTATAACAAAATAACCTGATCGAGTATAACAAAGTGCCCTGATCGAGTATAACAAAGTCCCCTGATCGAGTATAACAAAGACCCCGGATCGAGTATAACAAAGTCACATTATCGAGTATAACAAAGGCCCCTGATCGAGTATAACTAAGTCCCCTGATCGAGTATAACAAAGGACCCTAATGGCGTATAACAATGTCCCAAAATCGCGTATAACAAAGTCTCCTGATCGAGTACAACAAAGTCCCCTGATCGAGTATAACAAAATAACCTGATCGAGTATAACAAAGTGCCCTGATCGAGAAAAACAAAGTCCCCTGATCGAGTTTAACAAAGTCCCCTTATCGAGTACAATAAAGCCCCTGATCGAGTATAACAAAGTCCCCTAATCGAGTATAACAAAGTCCCATTATCGAGTATAACAAAGGCCCCTGATCGAGTATAACAAAGTCCCCTGATCGAGTATACTAAAGTCCCCTGGTCGAGTAAAACAAAGTCCCCTGGCCGAGTATAACAAAGCCCCCTGATCGAGTTTAACAAAACCCCCTGATCGAGTATAAATAATGCCCCTGGTCGAGTATAACAAAGTCCCCTGGTCGAGTATAACAAAGTCCCATGATCGAGTATAACACAGGCCCCTTATCGAGTATAACAAAGGCCCCTGGTCGAGTATAACAAAGTGCTTTGGTCGAGTATAACAAAGTTCCATAATCGATTATAACAAAGGCCCCTTATCGAATATAACAAAGGCCCATGGTCGTGTATAACAAAATCCCCTGATCGAGTATAACAAAGTCCCCTCATCGAGTATAACAAAGTCCCCTCATCGAGTAAAACAAACACCACTGATCGAGTTTAACAAAACCCTCTGATCGAGTATAAAAAAGCCCCCTGGTCGAGTATAACAAAGTCTTTTGGTCGAGTATAACAAAGTCCCATAATCGAGTATAACAAAGGCCCCTTATCGAATATAACAAAGGCCCCTGGTCGAGTAAAACAAAATCCACTGATCGAGTATAACAAATTCCTCTCATCGAGTTTAACAAAACCCCCTGATCGAGTATGAAAAAGCCCCCTGGTCGAGTATAACAAAGCCCCCTGATCGAGTATAACAAAGTCACCTGATCGAGAATAACTAAGTGCCCTAATTGATATAACAAAGGACCCTAATGCCCTATAACAAAGTCCCAAGATCGAGTATAACAAAGTCCCTTGATCGAGTATAACAAAGGGACCTAATGGAGTATAACAAAGTCCCCTGGTCGAATATAACAAACTCCCCTGGTCGAGTATAACAAAGTCCTCTGATCGAGTATAACAAAGTCCCCTGATCGAGTATAACAAAGTCCCGTCATCGAGTATAACAAAGCCCCCTGATCAAGTAAAAGAAAGGCACCTGATCGAATATAACAATGTTACTAGTCGAGTATATACAAAGACCCCTGATCGAGTCTAACAAAGTCCCCAGATCGAGTATAACAAAGTCCCCTCATCGAGTATAACAATCCCCCCTCATCGAGTATAAAAAAGCCCCGTGGTCGCGTATAACAAAGTCCCTGATCAAGTATAACAAAGCCCTCTGATCGAGGAGAACAAAGCCCCCTCATCGAATATAAAAAAGCCCCCTGGTCGAGTATAACAAAATCCCCTGGTCGAGTTTAACAAAGTCCCATGATCGAGTATTTCAAAGGCCCCGAATCGAGTATAACAAAGCCCCCTGGTCGAGTATAAAAAGCCCCCTGGTCGAGTATAACAAAGTCCCCTGGTCGAGTATAACAAAGTCCCATAATCGAGTATAACAAAGCCCCTTATCGAGTATAACAAAAGCCCCTGGTCGAGTATAACAAAATCCCCTGATCGAGAATAACAAAGTCCACTGATCGAGTATAAATCAGTGCCCTAATCGCGCATAACTAAATCCCCTGATCGAGTATAACAAAGGACCCTAATGGAGTATAAGAAAGTCTCAAGATTGAGTATAACAAAGTCCTCTGATCGAGTATAACAAAGTCCCCTGATCGAACATAACAAAGAACCCGTCATCGAGTATAAAAAAGCCCCCTGATCGAGTATAAGAAAGGCACCTAATCGAATATAACACTGTCCTAGTCGAGTATATACAAAGTCCCCAGATCGAGTATAACAAATTCCCCTGATCGAGTATAACAAAGTCCCCTGGTCGAGTATAATAAAGTCGCATGATCGAGTATAACAAAGTCCCCAGATCGAGTATAACTAAGTCTCCTGATCGAGTATAACAAAGGACCCTAAATGGCGTATAACAAAGTCCCAAGATCCCGTATAACAAAGTCTCCTGATCGAGTACAACAAAGTCCCCTGATCGAGTATAACAAAATACCCTGATCGAGTATAACAAAGTGCCCTGATCGAGAATAACAAAGTCCCCTGATCGAGTTTAACAAAGTCCCCTTATCGAGTACAATAAAGCCCCTGATCGAGTATAACAAAGTCCCCTGATCGAGTATAACAAAGTCCCATCATCGAGTATAACAAAGGCCCCTGATCGAGTATAACAAAGTCCCCTGATCGAGTATACTAAAGTCCCCTGGTCGAGTAAAACAAAGTCCCCTGGCCGAGTATAACAAAGCCCCCTCATCGAGTTTAACAAAACCTCCTGATCGAGTATAAATAATGCCCCTGGTCGAGTATAACAAAGTCCCCTGGTCGGGTATAACAAAGTCCCATGATCGAGTATAACACAGGCCCCTTATCGAGTATAACAAAGGCCCCTGGTCGAGTATAACAAAGTCCCATAATCGAGTATAACAAAGGCCCCTTATCAAATATAACAAAGGCCCCTGGTCGAGTATAACAAAATCACCCTGATCGAGTATAACAAAGTCCCCTGATCGAGTAAAACAAACACACACTGATCGAGTTTAACAAAACCCACTGATCGAGTATAAAAAAGCCCCCTGGTCGAGTATAACAAAGTCTTTTGGTCGAGTATAACAAAGTCCCATAATCGAGTATAACAAAGGCCCCTTATCGAATATAACAAAGGCCCCTGGTCGAGTATTACAAAATCCCCTGGTCGAGTATAACAAAGTCCCATAATCGAGTATAACCAAGGCCCCTTATCAAATATAACAAAGGCCCCTGGTCGAGTATAACAAAATCCCCTGATCGAGTATAACAAAGTCCCCTGATCGAGTATAACAAAGTCCTCTGATCGAGTAAAACAAACACCACTGATCGAGTTTAACAAAACCCACTGATCGAGTATAAAAAAGCCCCCTGGTCGAGTATAACAAAGTCTTTTGGTCGAGTATAACAAAGTCCCATAATCGAGTATAACAAAGGCCCCTTATCGAATATAACAAAGGTCCCTGGTCGAGTATAATAAAGTCGCATGATCGAGTATAACAAAGTCCCCAGATCGAGTATAACTAAGTCTCCTGATCGAGTATAACAAAGGACCCAAATGGCGTATAACAAAGTCCCAAGATCCCGTATAACAAAGTCTCCTGATCGAGTACAACAAAGTCCCCTGATCGAGTATAACAAAATACCCTGATCGAGTATAACAAAGTGCCCTGATCGAGAATAACAAAGTCCCCTGATCGAGTTTAACAAAGTCCCCTTATCGAGTACAATAAAGCCCCTGATCGAGTATAACAAAGTCCCCTGATCGAGTATAACAAAGTCCCATCATCGAGTATAACAAAGGCCCCTGATCGAGTATAACAAAGTCCCCTGATCGAGTATACTAAAGTCCCCTGGTCGAGTAAAACAAAGTCCCCTGGCCGAGTATAACAAAGCCCCCTCATCGAGTTTAACAAAACCTCCTGATCGAGTATAAATAATGCCCCTGGTCGAGTATAACAAAGTCCCCTGGTCGGGTATAACAAAGTCCCATGATCGAGTATAACACAGGCCCCTTATCGAGTATAACAAAGGCCCCTGGTCGAGTATAACAAAGTCCCATAATCGAGTATAACAAAGGCCCCTTATCAAATATAACAAAGGCCCCTGGTCGAGTATAACAAAATCACCTGATCGAGTATAACAAAGTCCCCTGATCGAGTATAACAAAGTCCTCTGATCGAGTAAAACAAACACCACTGATCGAGTTTAACAAAACCCACTGATCGAGTATAAAAAAGCCCCCTGGTCGAGTATAACAAAGTCTTTTGGTCGAGTATAACAAAGTCCCATAATCGAGTATAACAAAGGCCCCTTATCGAATATAACAAAGGCCCCTGGTCGAGTATTACAAAATCCCCTGGTCGAGTATAACAAAGTCCCATAATCGAGTATAACCAAGGCCCCTTATCAAATATAACAAAGGCCCCTGGTCGAGTATAACAAAATCCCCTGATCGAGTATAACAAAGTCCCCTGATCGAGTATAACAAAGTCCTCTGATCGAGTAAAACAAACACCACTGATCGAGTTTAACAAAACCCACTGATCGAGTATAAAAAAGCCCCCTGGTCGAGTATAACAAAGTCTTTTGGTCGAGTATAACAAAGTCCCATAATCGAGTATAACAAAGGCCCCTTATCGAATATAACAAAGGTCCCTGGTCGAGTATTACAAAATCCCCTGGTCGAGTATAACAAATTCCTCTCATCGAGTTTAACATAACCCCCTGATCGAGTATGAAAAAGCCCCCTGGTCGAGTATAACAAAGCCCCCTGATCGAGTATAACAAAGTCACCTGATCGAGAATAACTAAGTGCCCTAATCGATATAACAAAGGACCCTAATGCCCTATAACAAAGTCCCAAGATCGAGTATAACAAAGTCCCTTGATCGAGTATAACATAGGACCCTAATGGAGTATAACAAAGTCCCCTGGTCGAGTATAACAAACTCCCCTGGTCGAGTATAACAAAGTCCTCTGAACGAGTATAACAAAGTCCCCTGGTCGAGTATAACAAAGTCCCAAGATCGAGTATAACAAAGACCCCTGATCGAGTATGACAAAGTCCCATTATCGAGTATAACAAAGTCCCAAGATCGAGAATAACAAAGCCCCCAGATCGGTTATAACAAAGTCCCCTGAACGAGTATAACAAAGCCCCCTGGTCGAGTATAGCAAAGTCCCTCATCAAGTATAACAAAGCCCTCTGATCGAGTAGAACAAAGCCCCCTCATCGAGTATAAAAAAGCCCCCTGGTCGAGTATAAAAAAAATCCCCTGGTCGAGTATAACAAAGTCCCATGATCGAGTATAACAAAGGCCCCTGGTTGTGTATAATAAAGTCCCCTGATTGAGTATAAGAAAGCCCCCTAATCGAGTTTAACAAAACCCCCTGATCGAGTATAAAAAGGCCCCTGGTCGAGTATAACAAAGTCCCCTGGTCGAGTATAACAAAGTCATATGATGGAGTATAACAAAATCTCCTGATCGAGTATAACAAAGTCCCCTGATCGAGTATAAAAAAGTCCCCTGATCGAGTAAGACAAACACCCCTGATCGAGTATAACAAAGTCCCCTGATCGCTTATGACTAAGTCTCCTGATCGAGTATAACAAAGGACCCTAATGGCGTATAACAAAGTCCCAAGATCGAGTATAACAAAGTACCTTGATCGAGTATAACAAAGTTCCCTGATCGAGAATAACAAAGTCCCCTGATCAAATATAACAAAGTCCACTTAACGAGTATAACAAAGACCCCTGATTCAGTATAACAAAGTCCCCTGATTCAGTATAACAAAGTCCCCTAATGGAGTATAACAAAGTCCCTTTATCGAGTATAGTAATGCCCCTGATCGAGTATAACAAAGTCCCCTGATCGTGTATAACAAAGACCCCGGATCGAGTATAACAAAGTCACATTATCGAGTATAACAAAGGGCCCTGATCGAGTATAACAAAGGACCCTGGTCGAGTATAACAAAGTCCTATGATCGAGTATAACAAAGCCCCCTGAACATGCATAACAAAATCCCCTGATCGAGTAAAACACACACCCTTGATCGAGTATAACAAAGTCCCCTAATCGAGTATAACAAAGGACCCTTATGGAGTATAACAACGTCCCAAGATCGAGGATAACAAAGTCCCCTGATCGAGTATGACAAAGGCTCCTCATCGAGTATAACAAAGGCCCCTGGTCGAGTATAACAGAGTCCCCTGATCGAGGATAACAAAGTCCCCTGGTCGAGTATAAAAAAGTCCCCTGATCGTGTATAACTAAGGCACCTGATCGAGTATAAAAAGGACCCTAATGAAGAAAACAAAGTCCCAAGATCGTGTATAACAAAGTCCTCTGAACTAGTATAACAAAGTCCCCTGATCGAGTAAAACAAAGTCCCCTGATCGAGTATAACAAAGTTCCCTGATCGAGAATAACAAAGTCCCGTCATCGAGTATAACAAAGCCCCCAGATCGAGTATAAGAAAGGCCCCTGATCGAGTATAAAAAAGCCCCCTGGTCGAGTATAACAAAGTCCCCTGGTCGAGTATAACAAAGTCCCCTGAACGAGTATAACAAAGTCCCCTGATCGAGTAAAACAAAGTCCTCTGATCGAGTAAAACAAAGCCCCCTGATCCAGTATAACAAAGTCCCCTAATTGAGTATAACAATGTCCTCTAATCGAGCATAACAAAGTCCCCTGATCGAGAATAACAAAGTTCCCTAATCGAGTATAAGAAAGCCCCCTCGTCGAGTATAACAATGCCCCCTCATCGAGTATAAAAAAGCCCCCTGGTCGAGTATAACAAAGTCCCCTGGTCGAGTATAACAAAGTCCCATGATCGAGTATAACAAAGGCCCCGAATCGAGTATAAAAAAGGCCCCTCGTCGAAAATAACAAATTACCCTGATCGAATATAACAAAGTCCCCTGATCGAAGTATAACAAAGTCCCATCAAGATATAACAAAGTCCCAAGATCGAGTATAATAAAGCCCCCTCATCGAGTATAACAAAGTCCCCTGAACGAGTATGACAAAGGCTCCTCATCGAGTATAACAAAGGCCCCTGGTCGAGTATAACAGAGTCCCCTGATCGAGGATAACAAAGTCCCCTGGTCGAGTATAAAAAAGTCCCCTGATCGTGTATAACTAAGGCACCTGATCGAGTATAACAAAGGACCCTAATGAAGAAAACAAAGTCCCAAGATCGTGTATAACAAAGTCCTCTGAACTAGTATAACAAAGTCCCCTGATCGAGTAAAACAAAGTCCCCTGATCGAGTATAACAAAGTTCCCTGATCGAGAATAACAAAGTCCCGTCATCGAGTATAACAAAGCCCCCAGATCGAGTATAAGAAAGGTCCCTGATCGAGTATAAAAAAGCCCCCTGGTCGAGTATAACAAAGTCCCCTGGTCGAGTATAACAAAGTCCCCTGAACGAGTATAACAAAGTCCCCTGATCGTGTATAACTAAGGCACCTGATCGAGTATAACAAAGGACCCTAATGAAGAAAACAAAGTCCCAAGATCGTGTATAACAAAGTCCTCTGAACTAGTATGACAAAGTCCCCTGATCGAGTAAAACAAAGTTCCCTGATCGAGTATAACAAAGTTCCCTGATCGAGAATAACAAAGTCCCGTCATCGAGTATATCAAAGCCCCCAGATCGAGTATAAGAAAGGCCCCTGATCGAGTATAAAAAAGCCCCCTGGTCGAGTATAACAAAGTCCCCTGGTCGAGTATAACAAAGTCCCCTGAACGAGTATAACAAAGTCCCCTGATCGAGTAAAACAAAGTCCTCTGATCGAGTAAAACAAAGCCCCCTGATCCAGTATAACAAAGTCCCCTAATTGAGTATAACAATGTCCTCTAATCGAGCATAACAAAGTCCCCTGATCGAGAATAACAAAGTTCCCTAATCGAGTATAAGAAAGCCCCCTCGTCGAGTATAACAATGCCCCCTCATCGAGTATAAAAAAGCCCCCTGGTCGAGTATAACAAAGTCCCCTGTCGATAACAAAGTCCCATGATCGAGTATAACAAAGTCCCCGAATCGAGTATAAAAAAGGCCCCTCGTCGAAAATAACAAATTACCCTGATCGAATATAACAAAGTCCCCTGATCAAGTATAACAAAGTCCCAAGATCGAGTATAATAAAGCCCCCTCATCGAGTATAACAAAGTACCCTGAACGAGTATAACAAAGTCCCTAGGTCGAGTATAAAAAAGACCCTTCATCGAATATAACAAAGTCCCCTGATCGAGTATAACAAAGACCCCGGATCGACTATAACAAAGTACCCTGATCGAGTATAACTATGGCCCCTGATCGAGTATAACAAAGGACTTTAATTGAGTATAACAAAGTCCCAAGATCGAGTATAACATAGTCCCCTGATCGAGTATAACAAAGTCCCCTCATCGAGTATAACAAAGTCCTCTGATCGAGTATAACAAAGTCCACTGATCGAGTATAAAAAAGCCCATGATCGAGTATAATAAAGCCCCCTGATCGAGTATAACAAAGCCAACTCATCGAGTTTAACAAAAACCCCTGATCGAGTATAAAAAGCCCCCTGGTCGAGTATAACAAAGTCCCCTGGTCGAGTATAATAAAGTCCCATGATCGAGTATAACAAAGGCCCCTGGTACAATATAACAAAATCCCATGATCGAGTATATCAAAGACCCCTGATCGAGTAAAACAAACACCCCTGATCGAGTAAAACAAAGTCCCCTGATCGAGTATAACAAAGCCCCCTGATCGAGTATAGCAAAGTCCCCTGATCGAGTATAACTAAGTCCCCTGATCGAGTATAACAAAGGACCCTAATGGCGTATAACAAAGTTCCAAGATCGCGTATAACAAAGTCGCCTAATCGAGTATAAAAAAGTCCCCTGATCGAGTATAACAAAGTACACTGATCGAGTATAACAAAGTGCCCTGATCGAGAATAACAAAGTCCAATGATCGAGTATAAGAAAGGCCCCTGATCGAGTATAACAAAGTCCCAAGATCTAGTATAACAAAGTCCCCTGATCGAGTGTAACAAAGTACCCCGATCGAGTTTAACAAAGAGCCCTTATCGAGTATAATAAAGCCCCTGATCGAGTATAACACAGTCCCCTGATCGAGTATTCCAAAGACCCCTAATTGAGTATAACAAAGTCCCATTATCGAGAAAACAAAGTCCCCTGATCGAGTATAACAAAGGCCCCTGGTCGAGTATAACAAAGTCCCATATAACAAAGTCCCATGATCGAGTATAACAAAGGCCCCGAATCGAGTATAGCAAAGGCCACTGGTCGAAAATAACAAAGTCCCCTGATCGAGTATGCTAAAGTCCCCTGATCGAGTATAACAAAGCCCCCAGATCGAGTATAAGAAAGTCCGCTGATCGAGTATATCAAAGTCCCCTGGTCGAGTATAACAAAGTCCCATGATCGAGTATAACAAAGTCCCCTGATCGAGTATAACAAAGTCCACTAAACGAGTATAACAAATGTCCCCTGATTCAGTATAACAAAGTCCCCTGATTCAGTATAACAAAGTCCCCTAATGGAGTATAACAAAGTCCCCTTATCGAGTATAATAATGCTCCTGATCGAGTATAACAAAGTCCCCTGATCGAGTATAACAAAGACCCCTGGTCGAGTATAACAAAGTCCCCTGATCGAGGATAACAAACTCCCCTGGTCGAGTACAACAAAGTCCCCTGGTCGAGTATAACAAAGTCCCCTGATCGAGTATAACTAAGTCACCTGATCGAGTATAATAACGGACCCTGATGAAGTATATCAAAGTCCTAAGATGGAGTATAACAAAGTCCTCTGAACTAGTATAACAAAGTCCCCTGATCGAGTAAAACAAGGTCCCCTGATCGCGTATAACAAAGTTCCCTCATCGAGAATAACAAAGTCCCGTCATCGAGTATAACAAAGCCCCCTGATCGAGTATAAGAAAGGCCCCTGGTCGAGTATAACAAAGTCCCCTGATTGTGTAAAAGAAAGTCCCTTAATCGAGTATAAGAAAGCCCCCTCGTCGAGTATAACAAAGCCCCCTCATCGAGTATAAAAAAGCCCCCTGGTCGAGTATAAGAAAGTCCCCTGGTCGAGTATAACAAAGTCCCATGATCGAGTATAACAAAGGCACCGAATCGAGTATAACAAAGGCCCCTCGTCGAAAATAACAAATTCACCTGATCGAGTATAACAAAGTCCGGTGATCGAGTATAACAAAGTCCCAAGATCGAGTATAATAAAGCCCCCTGATCGAATATAACAAAGTCTCCTGAACGAGTATAACAAAGTCCCCTGGTCGAGTATAACAAAGCCCCTTCATTGAATATAACAAAGTCCCCTGATCAAGTATAACAAAGCCCCCTAAACGAGCATAACAAAATCCCCTGATCGAGTAAAACACACACCCTTGATCGAGTATAACAAAGTCCCCTCAACGAGTATAACAAAGACCCCTGATCGAGTATAACAAAGTACCCTGATCGAGTATAGCTATGGCCGCTGATCGAGTATAACAAAGGACCTTAATGGAGTATAACAAAGTCCCAAGATCGAGTATAACAAAGTCCCGTGATCGAGTATAACAAAGTCCCCTCATCGAGTATAACAAAGTCCTCTGATCGAGTATAACAAAGTCCACTGATCGAGTATAAAAAAGCCTCCTGGTCGAGTATAACAAAGTCCGCTGGTCGAGTACAAGAAAGTCACCTGATCGGTTATAACAAAGTCCCCTGATCGAGTATAACAAAGTCCCCTTATGGAGAATAACAAAGTCCCCTGATCGAGTGTAACAAACCCCCCTGATCGAGTATAGCAAACCCCATGATCGAGTATAAAAAAGTCCCCTGATTGAGAACTAGAAAGTCCCCTGGTCGTGTATAACAAAGTCCCCTCTTCGAGTATTACAAAGTCCCCTGATCGAGTATAACAAAGCCCCCTCATCGAGTTTAACAAAACCCCCTAATCGAGTATAAAGAAGCCCCCTGGTCGAGTATAACAAAGTCTCCTGGTCGAGTATAATAAAGTCCCATGATCGAGTATAACAAAGTCCCCTGAACGAGTATAACAAAGTTCCCTATTCGAGTAAAACAAAGTCCTCTGATCGAGTAAAACAAAGCCCCCTGATCCAGTATAACAAAGTCCCCTAATTGAGTATAACAATGTCCTCTAATCGAGCATAACAAAGTTCCCTGATCGAGAAAAACAAAGGCCCCGAATCGAGTATAAAAAAGGCCCCTCGTCGAAAATAACAAATTCCCCTGATCGAATATAACAAAGTCCCCTGATCAAGTATAACAAAGTCCCAAGATCGAGTATAATAAAGCCCCCTGATCGAGTATAACAAAGTCCCCTGAACGAGTATAACAAAGTCCCTAGGTCGAGTATAAAAAAGACCCTTCATCGAATATAACAAAGTCCCCTGATCGAGTATAACAAAGTCCCCTGAACGAGCAAAACAAAATCCCCTGGTCGAGTAAAACACACACCCTTGATCGAGTATAACAAAGTTCCTTGAACGAGTATAACAAAGACCCCGGATCGAGTATAACAAACCCCCCGGATCGAGTATAGCAAAGCCCATGATCGAGTATAAAAAAGTCCCCTGATCGAGTACTAGAAAGTACCCTTATCGAGTATAATAAAGCCCCCTGATCGAGTATAACAAAGTCCCCTGATCGAGTATAACAAAGTCCCCTGGTCGTGTATAACAAAGCCCCCTCATCGAGTTTAACAAAAACCCCTGATCGAGTATAAAAATGCCCCCTGGTCGAGTATAACAAAGTCCCCTGGTCGAGTATAATAAAGTCCCATGATCGAGTATAACAAAGGCCTCTTATCGAGTATACCAAAGGCCCCTGGTACAATATAACAAAATCCCATGATCGAGTATATCAAAGTCCCCTGATCGAGTAAAACAAACACCCCTGATCGAGTATAACAAAGTCCCCTGATCGAGTATAACAAAGCCCCCTGATCGAGTATAGCAAAGTCCCCTATCGAGTATAACTAAGTCCCCTGATCGAGTATAACAAAGGACCCTAATGGCGTATAACAAAGTTCCAAGATCGCGTATAACAAAGTCGCCTGATCGAGTATAACAAAGTCCCCTGATCGAGTATAACAAAGTACACTGATCGAGTATAACAAAGTGCCCTGATCGAGAATAACAAAGTCCAATGATCGAGTATAAGAAAGGCCCCTGATCGAGTATAACAAAGTCCCAAGATCTAGTAAAACAAAGTCCCCTGATCGAGTGTAACAAAGTACCCTGATCGAGTTTAACAAAGAGCCCTTATCGAGTATAATAAAGCCCCTGATCGAGTATAACACAGTCCCCTGATCGAGTATTCCAAAGACCCCTAATTGAGTATAACAAAGTCCCATTATCGAGAAAACAAAGTCCCCTGATCGAGTATAACAAAGGCCCCTGGTCGAACATAAAAAAGTCCCCTGGTCGAGTATAACAAAGTCCCATGATCGAGTATAACAAAGGCCCCGAATCGAGTATAGCAAAGGCCACTGGTCGAAAATAACAAAGTCCCCTGATCGAGTATGCTAAAGTCCCCTGATCGAGTATAACAAAGTCCCAAGATCGAGTATAACAAAGCCCCCAGATCGAGTATAAGAAAGTCCGCTGATCGAGTATAACAAAGCCCCCTGATCGAGTATAACAAAGTCCCCTGGTCGAGTAAGACAAAGTCCCCTGGCCGAGTATATCAAAGTCCCCTGATCGAGTAAAACAAAGCCCCCTATCGAATTTAACAAAACACCCTGATCGAGAATAAAAAAGCCCCCTGGTCGAGTATAACAACGTCCCCTGGTCGAGTATAACAAAGTCACATGATCGAGTATAACAAAGTCCCCTGATCGAGTATAACAAAGTCCACTAAACATGTATAACAAATGTCCCCTGATTCAGTATAACAAAGTCCCCTGATTCAGTATAACAAAGTCCCCTAATGGAGTATAACAAAGTCCCCTTATCGAGTATAATAATGCCCCTGATCGAGTATAACAAAGTCCCAAGATCGAGTATAACAAAGACCCCTGGTCGAGTATAACAAAGTCCCCTGATCGAGGATAACAAACTCCCCTGGTCGAGTACAACAAAGTCCCCTGGTCGAGTATAACAAAGTCCCCCGATCGAGTATAACTAAGTCACCTGATCGAGTATAACAAAGGACCCTGATGAAGTATAACAAAGTCCCCTTATCGAGTATAACAAAGTCCTCTGAACTCGTATAACAAAGTCCCCAGATCGAGTATAACAAAGTCCCGTGATCGAGTATAACAAAGTCCCCTCATCGAGTATAACAAAGTCCACTGATCGAGTATAAAAAAGCCTCCTGGTCGAGTATAACAAAGTCCGCTGGTCGAGTACAAGAAAGTCACCTGATCGGTTATAACAAAGTCCCCTGATCGAGTATAACAAAGTCCCCTTATGGAGAATAACAAAGTCCCCTGATCGAGTATAACAAACCCCCCTGATCGAGTATAGCAAACCCCATGATCGAGTATAAAAAAGTCCCCTGATTGAGTACTAGAAAGTCCCCTGGTCGTGTATAACAAAGTCCCCTCTTCGAGTATTACAAAGTCCCCTGATCGAGTATAACAAAGCCCCCTCATCGAGTTTAACAAAACCCCCTAATCGAGTATAAAGAAGCCCCCTGGTCGAGTATAACAAAGTCTCCTGGTCGAGTATAATAAAGTCCCATGATCGAGTTTAACAAAGTCCCCTGAACGAGTATAACAAAGTCCCCTGATCGAGTAAAACAAAGTCCTCTGATCGAGTAAAACAAAGCCCCCTGATCCAGTATAACAAAGTCCCCTAATTGAGTATAACAATGTCCTCAAATCGAGCATAACAAAGTCCCCTGATCGAGAATAACAAAGGCCGCGAATCGAGTATAAAAAAGGCCCCTCGTCGAAAATAACAAATTCCCCTAATCGAATATAACAAAGTCCCCTGATCAAGTATAACAAAGTCCCAAGATCGAGTATAATAAAGCCCCCTGATCGAGTATAACAAAGTCCCCTGGACGAGTATAACAAAGTCCCTAGGTCGAGTATAAAAAAGACCCTTCATCGAATATAACAAAGTCCCCTGATCGAGTATAACAAAGATCCCGGATCGAGTATAACAAAGTCCCCTGATCGAGTATAACTATGGCCCCTGATCGAGTATAACAAAGGACTTTAATGGAGTATAACAAAGTCCCAAGATCGAGTATAACATAGTCCCCTGATCGAGTATAACAAAGTCCCCTCATCGAGTATAACAAAGTCCTCTGATCGAGTACTAGAAAAGTACCCTCATCGAGTATAATAAAGCCCCTGATCGAGTATAACAAAGTCCCCTTGATCGAAGTATAACAAAGTCCCCTGGTCGTGTATAACAAAGTCCCATGGTCGTAGTATTACAAAGTCCCCTGATCGAAAAGTATAACAAAGCCCTCATCGAAGCTTAACAAAACCCTGGTCGAGTATAGAAATGCCCCCGGTCGAGTATAACAAAGTCCCCTGGTCGAGTATAATAAAGTCCCATGATCGAGTATAACAAAGGCCTCTTATCGAGTATACCAAAGGCCCCTGGTACAATATAACAAAATCCCATGATCGAGTATATCAAAGTCCCCTGATCGAGTAAAACAAACACCCCTGATCGAGTATAACAAAGTCCCCTGATCGAGTATAACAAAGCCCCCTGATCGAGTATAGCAAAGTCCCCTGATCGAGTATAACTAAGTCCCCTGATCGAGTATAACAAAGGACCCTAATGGCGTATAACAAAGTCCCAAGATCGCGTTTAACAAAGTCGCCTGATCGAGTTTAACAAAGTCCCCTGATCGAGTATAACAAAGCACACTGATCGAGTATAACAAAGTGCCCTGATCGAGAATAACAAAGTCAAATGATCGAGTATAAGAAAGGCCCCAGATCGAGTATAACAAAGTCCCAAGATCTAGTAAAACAAAGTCCCCTGATCGAGTGTAACAAAGTACCCTGATCGAGTTTAACAAAGAGCCCTTATCGAGTATAATAAAGCCCCTGATCGAGTATAACACAGTCCCCTGATCGAGTATAACAAAGACCCCTAATTGAGTATAACAAAGTCCCAATATCGAGAAAACAAAGTCCCCTGATCGAGTATAACAAAGGCCCCTGGTCGAACATAAAAAAGTCCCCTGGTCGAGTATAACAAAGTCCCATAATCGAGTATAACAAAGGCCCCGAAACGAGTATAGCAAAGGCCACTTTTCGAAAATAACAAAGTCCCCTGATCGAGTATGCTAAAGTCCCCTGATCGAGTATAACAAAGTCCCAAGATCGAGTATAACAAAGCCCCCAGATCGAGTATAAGAAAGTCCGATGATCGAGTATAACAAAGCCCCCTGATCGAGTATAACAAAGTCCCCTGGTCGAGTAAGACAAAGTCCCCTGGCCGAGTATAACAAAGTCCCCTGATCGAGTATAACAAAGCCCCCTCATCGAGTTTAACAAAACACCCTGATCGAGAATAAAAATGCCCCCTGGTCGAGTATAACAAAGTCCCCAGGTCGAGTATAACAAAGTCCCATGATCGAGTATAACAAAGTCCCCGATCGAGTATAACAAAGTCCACTAAACGAGTATAACAAATGTCCCCTGATTCAGTATAACAAAGTCCCCTGATTCAGTATAACAAAGTCCCCTAATGGAGTATAACAAAGTCCCCTTATCGAGTATAATAATGCCCCTGATCGAGTATAACAAAGTCCCCTGATCGAGTAAAACAAAGACCCCTGGTCGAGTATAACAAAGTCCCCTGATCGAGGATAACAAACTCCCCTGGTCGAGTACAACAAAGTCCCCTGGTCGAGTATAATAAAGTCCCCTGATCGAGTAAAACTAAGTCACCTGATCGAGTATAACAAAGGACCCTGATGAAGTATAACAAAGCCCTAAGATCGAATATAACAAAGTCCTCTGAACTAGTATAACAAAGTCCCCTGATTGAGTAAAACAAAGTCCCCTGATCACGTATAACAAAGTTCCCTCATTGAGAATAACAAAGTCCCGTCATCGAGTATAACAAAGCCCCCATATCGAGTATAAGAAAGGCCCCTGGTCGAGTATAACAAAGTCCCCTGGTCGAGTATAACAAAGTCCCATGATCGAGCTTAACAAAGGCCCCGAATCGAGTATAACAAGGTCCCCTAATTGAGTATAACAATGTCCTCTAATCGAGCATAACAAAGTCCCCTGATTGAGTATAACAAAGTCCCCTAATCGAGTATAAGAAAGCCCCCTCGTCGAGTATAACAAAGACCCCTGATCGAGTATAACTAAGTCCCTGATCGAGTATAACAAAGGACCCTAATGGCGTATAACAAAGTCCCAAGATCGCGTATAACAAAGTCGCCTGATCGAGAAAAACAAAGTCCCCTGATTGAGTATAACAAATTCCCTGATCGAGTATAACAATTCCTCTGATCGAGTAAAACAAACCCCCTGATCGAGTATAACAAGGTCCCCTGATCGAGTATAACAATGTCCTCTAATCGAGCATAACAAAGTCCCCTGATTGAGTAAAACAAAGTCCCCTAATCGAGTATAAGAAAGCTCCCTCGTCGAGTATAACAAAGCCCCCTCATCGAGTATAAAAAAGCCCCCTGGTCGAGTATAACAAAGTCCCCTGGTCGAGTATAACAAAGTCCCATGATCGAGTATAACAAAGGCCCCGAATCGAGTATAAGAAAGGCCCCTCGTCGAAAATAACAAATTCCCCTGATCGAGTATAACAAAGTCCCGTGATCGAGTATAACAAAGTCCCAAGATCGAGTATATTAAAGCCCCCTGATCGAGTATAACAAAGTCTCCTGAACGAGTATAACAAAGTCCCCTGGTCGAGTATAACAAAGCCTTTTCATTGAATATAACAAAGTCCCCTGATCAAGTATAACAAAGCCCCCTAAACGAGCATAACAAAATCCCCTGATCGAGTAAAACACACACCCTTGATCGAGTATAACAAAGTCCCCTGAACGAGTATAACAAAGACCTCTGATCGAGTATAACAAAGTACCCTGATCGAGTATAACTATGGCCCCAGATCGAGTATAACAAAGGACCTTAATGGAGTATAACAAAGTCCCAAGATCGAG
Source organism: Homarus americanus (assembly GCF_018991925.1). Classification (NCBI taxonomy): domain Eukaryota; kingdom Metazoa; phylum Arthropoda; class Malacostraca; order Decapoda; family Nephropidae; genus Homarus; species Homarus americanus. The sequence continues at coordinate 29,305 of NW_024745949.1, forward strand.
TATAACAAAGTCCCGTGATCGAGTATAACAAAGTCCCTCATCGAGTATAACAAAGTCCTCTGATCGAGTATAACAAAGTCCATCTGATCGAGTATAAAAAAGCCCCCTGGTCGAGTATAACAAAGTCCGCTGGTCGAGTACAAGAAAGTCACCTGATCGGTTATAACAAAGTCCACTGATCGAGTATAACAAAGTCCCCTTATGGAGAATAACAAAGTTCCCTGATCGAGTATAACAAACCCCCCTGATCGAGTATAGCAAACCCCATGATCGAGTATAAAAAAGTCCCCTGATTGAGTACTAGAAAGTCCCCTGGTCGTGTATACAAAGTCCCCTCTTCGAGTATTACAAAATCCCCTGATCGAGTATAACAAAGCCCCCTCATCGAGTTTAACAAAACCCCCTAATCGAGTATAAAGAAGCCCCCTGGTCGAGTATAACAAAGTCCCCTGGTCGAGTATAATAAAGTCCCATGATCGAGTATAACAAAGGCCTCTTATCGAGTATATCAAAGTCCCCTGATCGAGTAAAACAAACACCCCTGATCGAGTATAATAAAGTCCCCTGATCGAGTATAACAAAGCCCCCTGATCGAGTATAACAAAGTCCCCTGATCGAGTATAACTAAGTCACCTGATCGAGTATAACAAAGGACCCTAATGAAGTATAACAAAGTCCCAAGATCGTGTATAACAAAGTCCTCTGAACTAGTATAACAATGTCCCCTGATCGAGTAAAACAAAGTCCCCTGATCGAGTATAGCAAAGTTCCCTGATCGAGTATAAGAAATTCCCTGATCGAGTATAACAAAGTCCTCTGATCGAGTAAAACAATGCCCCCTGATCCAGTATAACAAAGTCCCCTAATTGAGTATAACAATGTCCTCTAATCGAGCATAACAAAGTCCCCTGATCGAGAAAAACTAAGTTCCCTAATCGAGTATTAGAAAGCCCCCTCGTCGAGTATAACAAAGCCCCCTCATCGAGTATAAAAAAGCCCCCTGGTCGAGTATAACAAAGTCCCCTGGTTAGTATAACAAAGTCCCATGATGGAGTATAACAAAGGCCCCGAATCGAGTATAAAAAAGGCCCCTCGTCGAAAATAACAAATTCCCCTGATCGAGAATAACAAAGTCCCCTGATCGAGTATAACAAAGTCCCAAGATGGAGTATAATAAAGCCCCCTGATCGAGTATAACAAAGTCCCCTGAACGAGTATAACAAAGTCCCTAGGTCGAATATAATAAAGCCCCTTCATCGAATATAACAAAGTCCCTTGATCGAGTATAACAAAGCCCCCTGAACGAGCATAACAAAATCCCCTGATCGAGTAAAACAGACACCCTTGATCGAGTATAACAAAGACCCCTGAACGAGTATAACAAAGACCCCGGATCGAGTATAACAAAGTACCCTGATAGAGTAAGACAAAGTCCCCTGGCCGAGTATAACAAAGTCCCCTGATCGAGTATAACAAAGACCCCTGGTCGAGTATAACAAAGTCCCCTGATCGAGGATAACAAACTCCCCTGGTCGAGTACAACAAAGTTCCCTGGTCGAGTATAACAAAGTCCCCTGATCGAGTATAACTAAGTCACCTGATCGAGTATAACAAAGGACCCTGATGAAGTATAAAAATCCCTAAGATCGAGAATAACAAAGTCCTCTGAACTAGTATAACAAAGTTCCCTGATCGAGTAAAACAAAGTCCCCTGATCGCGTATAACAAAGTTCCCTCATCGAGAATAACAAAGTCCCGTCATCGAGTATAACAAAGCCCCCTGATCGAGTATAAGAAAGGCCCCTCGTCGAGTATAACAAGGTCCCCTAATTGAGTATAACAATGTCCTCTAATCGAGCATAACAAAGTCCCCTAATTGAGTATAACAAAGTCCCC